>NW_010325308.1:11539-73357 GCF_000700745.2 Antrostomus carolinensis | reverse complement strand
ACCTTACCAAATCCCTGCAGGAAAAAAGGTGAGACAAATTAATCCATGATGAAACAGAGCTGCTCTAGCACAGAGTGTAACTAGCTTTCTTCTTTTCACTCCACAAAGCATGAAACGCTTTGCTGTCACAAAACCTTGCCAACAAAACACACCGTACAAGTGTTTTAAGGCTGTGTAGATCCCACAAAACTTCTCTGCATAACTGCCTCTCTGAAAATACCATTATCTCACGGCACCCAGAAACAAAAGTTCTGCAAACAGCCCAGCAGTCACAAGCGGAATAGAAGATAAGCACCATAGAAACATATTTACTATTTACATACAATCCTATAAGGTTTTGGAGACTTCATAGCAGATGCATTTTATCCCTGATGCTCTCATATGCTAAGACAGTTTTAATCCTCTGTTAGCTCACAGCTGTTACTATTAATCCGCTGCACAACCACAGGCCGTGAACTTTATATAAAGGGAGTGTAGAAAAGTTCAAACGCTCCCATAAACACAGCTCACCTATTGCAGCGGGAACTCTGTCCCTAGAAGCCTCCCTATTACTAAGCAATCATCCCAGTACTTTTTTTTAAGAAAAACCAACCAACCAACCAAACAAAAAACCCCACACATGAAAAAACTAACAAACAAAACAACAAAAAAACCCAACGACAACAAAAAACCCTTCAACATTTAGGTGCTTTAGGTGCTTTCAAAATTCTGCTCAGATACATAGCAGCTGCCACTCTGGGTAGGCCCAGCCCAGACAGAAACAACCCTGAAACTGGGGGGTTCCACCTCCCGGGCAGCGATGCCACCCTCGCCTCGTACCAGCTGTAAGGGTGACAAGCTCGTGCGTACCGTTATCGCCTGTGTTCGCAGAGGGCCAGACCAGAGCAGACTGAGATTCTGTGACCAATGCTGGCAAACTCTCTCCACTCTTCCCTTTCTCCCATCAGCTGCTAACATTCTCAAGCTTCCCCAAGGGTTCCAAATGTGTTAAAAAAAGATAAAATTCTCTTTTTACCTTTTTTTGCCATAGACGCTAGAGTTACACAGCTGCACAGCATCACTCTGACCTATTCCTTTTCCTGTAACTTTCCACACAGGAATTTCCACTCACTCAGTCTTACACAGGACTGAAGTCTCCAGACACCGAGCTCATCAACCTTTTGTGACCCCAGAAGCCACCTGCATAGCAGTGGGCGCCAGCTGTGGCTGAGCTCAAGGCATGGGGGAACCTGACAGGAGCCCACCCTCGAGACTTGTGCTTACAGAACCCAGACTGCAGCTCACACAACCTGATTCAATGAAAATATTGTACCGAGGTGCCATGGAAACTACCCTCCTTCACAAATTCCCTGTTTTTTTTTTTTTTCCATGAGTGAGTGTTACAATTCGACGTTAATGGCTAAGTAAGAGTTATTGGCATATTATGTGAATGCCACAGGACTTCTCACATGGTTTCGTTCAGCTCCCCTGTCCAAAGAGAAAATACTCTATTTCACTTCAAGTGCTTTTCTTGACACATATCTTCCCCTTACACTCAGACATAAGGAGAAGAGAAAAGGAGGCAGTACCCTGCTCTAAAGGCATCAATCAGCCAAAGGAACTCAGAGCAGAGAAAAGTTTATTTTAAAAAAGAAAAAAAAAAATCACAAAAGGCAGGAATGAAAAACATTCTTTTGGGAAGAACATTTAACAGTGTTCCTTATTTAAACTGATGTTTCAGAAGAAAATGTCATTAAAGATGTATAAACTTGGAACCTTCTACCCAATTGATTAATACAAAGATGACACTAACAACATTGTTTTCACAAACACTTCTGCCACAAATCTTTCCAGCTATCCCTCAAGATGTAACATTGCCTCAAAGAATTTTGAGTGGAGGTGCAGAAACAGACAAAAAGAGAACTGAAGCTCCTTTTGAACTAGGAGAAATTGCTCTGGTACACAGAAGGCTGTTGCAGTTACCTGCAGAAGAGTTCCGCACTGAAGACACTGCCTTGCCTTTTTCTTCAGATACAATGATTTTAAGGCTTTTTTCCTCAGAAGCAACCTGCTTGTTACATTTTCATTATTATCATTAGCATTATTATTTTTCTTATAAAAATTTCACTGATACCCTGGACTGTGCCTTTTCACTCCAGTTTTTGAACCTCCAGCCACAGTTTATAAATATCTCCAGATCAAATTCTCCCTGTGCTGCTTCCAGGTACATTCCTTCCAAGGGAACTCAGCTGAAGTGACACGTTATCCAACATACATGTCTCAAGTGGTGACTGTGTGCTCTACGGTCCCCTAAAACCAGGTCTTTTGTCCCAAATCCCACATGTTAGCTATTTACGTGCTAGCTAGAGAATTTACAGAAAACCCTACTATTTTCACAAAGCAAGGACTTTGGCTTACTTCCAGGTCTTGTAAAATGTGCACATCTTTCAGTTGCTTTTCTTCTATTTCCTCGAGCATTCTTTATTTTGTAAACAAAATTTCAAGGCTTCAGTCGTGTTTCATTACGGCAAATCAATGATAATTTGTAAGGAAGGAAAAGTTAGAAACCTGTCATGGCAGATGGTATCATTCCCTCGCCTCTCCAGAATTACCAACTATTATCCCCTCACGAACCACTGGCACTAGAAACTAGACTACTTGACTAAGATGTTGAATCTGTGTAATTATTTTCATGGCATTTAAGGAGAGTAGTCCTCCTTATCTGAATTCCTGTCTGCCACAGATACTTCCATTCCCACACAGTAACCTCTGTGTTGAGCACAACAATTTAAATCAAACCTAAGCACATCAATCATCAGGAAGCTAAAAGCCCACATTCAAAGGACTGAAACTGATGAGGTGACTTACACCAGCATGGTTCTGACAGGTCTCTGGTAATGTCCTTTGCCTTCTTCTCGTAGAAGAAAGCAAAAGCCCTTGTTCCTGAATGCCACTATGTTCGAGGAGAAAGCAAATTCTGAGCATCAAGTGTATGAGAAGGGTAGTTTGCTAAACATGGCTCAAACATCTTTCTGATGCTAAGGGGATGGGGAACAAAAGTAAGCCCCAGAATCTCAGAATACTTTCAAGCAATTATGCACCCAAGGAAAAAATCACAGTTTTTAAGCACTTGCACACCATAAAACAGCCCAGTACCTACCCTTTTCTCTTATAATTACCATCAGTGTGCCCTACCATCAAGTAACTGTTTTTAGCTTGCCTAAAGCCAGGTCTGTAAATAAGCAGCTCGCTCTCAGTTGGCATACGTAGATGACAAGAAGAAAATGCACCAACACTGAGCTGCCCTGTCTGTTTGGGGAAGAGGCTGTTGGTGTCCCTTCCATGCCCTGGACATCAGCTCTCAGCACCTCACTGGATCACAGCCCCCTGCCCTCCCCCTCATGCTCCCCGGGAACCCCTGGCCCTTGTGGGGCTGGAAGGGAGAGAGCAAAGTGAGAAGTTACTGGGTTGGAAGAGCAGTGGCGTAAAAAACAGGGACAGTCTTGTGGCAATATGAACAATGCTGGCCCTGAGCAAAACTGTGGGGCTGGTCCCTGGAGCTGGGGCCTGGGATGATGCTGAAGGCGAGGAACCGACCAGGGAGAGCTGGTGAGGAGGAGAGGCAAGAGCCCAGGCAGCAGTGCAGCAGCTCCCCTCCCCCTCCATGGCACACTGTGGGTACTGCCCAGCCAAGCTGCCACAGCTGGAACAGGGACCTCCGCTGCGGCCCACCCCAGCACTGCTGTGCCACCAAGAGACTTAGTGCTCTCCTGCTCATCAGCGAAAGGAGCAAGGCAGGCCCAATACTGACCTCGGTGAGAAGAGCACCGCCTCACTAGGACATTTGTAGTTAAAGAGAACACTCAAAGGCGGGTTAGGGAATGGCCAAAACAGGCTTCCCGTGTGCACCTCAGTCACAGGCCTGCTCCGTTTGCAGTCTCTGCCCAGGGACAGAGCACCAGGCTGGTTCCGGTGGCGCACGCTCCCTGGGCCGCTGTTCTCTAGGGGCGAACGGGGGGAAGCCAACATGCTACACCCGTGACATGGCAGCCAAGCTCCCCCGTCCCTGATGTGAGGCTGTGAGGCTACTGCGGAAGCTGGCTAGAAGCCAGAGCGCTGCTGGTGCCACTTCACACTGACTGGACACATTTAAGTGAGCAAAGAAAGTTACAGCCCTAAGAATGAAGTATCAATTTGGGGGGGGGAGACACACACACAGGGGGAAAGATCTCAATTTTAATTCATTTGTAGTTCTGTCCTTTAGCTCAAACAATCCCCTTTGAAAGCTCCAGTCAGGACAAAGGACATGCGATAGCAGAGAACAGCACTCAGCTCGACATGCACAGACCTGGACTGTCTTCAGAGACCAGCATTAATAATAAATAAACTGCTTAATATACAAATTGCTTCTCTTTGTCTCAAAAACATGAGTAAAACATAACTGACATTCACATAATGTCCTCACATTCACACAGGACAAGCGAACTGTGGACACGTACTTACACAGACATTCACAGATGCATTCATCTGGAAATAAAACACATTTTCTTCAAACTGGGACCAACTCATCTGTTCTCTATAAATCCATCTTACTCCTCACTTACTTTAACATAAAAGAGCTTTTAGAAACCCATGTCTGTCAGAGAAGCACTTCCTCCCCTCAGCTTTTAAGAGACACTTTTATTAGTGTAAATCTGTGTCCCACACTACAAGTCAAGGTGCAGGTCCAGTATCTTCAGACACTTCAGGGACTTCAGAGCAGAGCTTCCTGCACCACAGAAGGAACACCAGTAACTTCATAACGAATCAAATTACAAGTGGTGCTTACCTTTAAAAGTCATGAGTTAATAAGAAAGAGTTGCTTTAGGAGAAAATGCCTGAGCAGATTTCCTCAGAATCAGGATGCAAAGTAAAATATAATACAGATCCTTCTGTATGACAAATAGAATTTATTCCACATCGCAGTGGGAGGAGGTATGCTGCTTCGTTTTGTTGCTTAAGAAGTTGGATACTAATTTTTATGTCCCTTTGTTTTAAAGCTGTGATCTCTTGGGACCTCAAGTCCAAACGTGCAGAGTACTGATAGGGAAAGGGATCAGTAGTAAACAAAGTCCTAAAAACAATGCGGACACATTTTCCGTAATTTGGAAGATAATGACAAAGAACTCCAGCACGGGCAAAGCCCATGAGAAAAGATGATCTCAGATTTCCTGTGCAATAAAGTCTGTGTTTTGTTGGTGAAATTAAGAGCCTGCAGCTCAAAGTGAATACCACCTTTCCACCAGTCACAGGAGAACTTATCTGGAAGAGAAGGTGGAACACCACCTCCGGGAGTCCAGAGGTGATCTCTGTTCTGCATGGATTTGTTATTGTTTAAATTACTTTTCTGAACTGCACAGAAGTTTGACATGCTAGCCTGACCCACAGGAGGTAAGCTAGTGTTGAAGCAGGGTAGGGAAAAGCACAGTCAGCAACTTCACTGTACTGAAATGCTCTGGGCTACTTCATCAAGGGGGTGTGAGGAATGAGTGGGACACAGACACGACTGTCTGCTCAGACAGAGGCCTGCACCCTCCCTCCCACAGTGGGACATTTTTCACTTCTCCAGTCTCCTGACAGGGCAAACACAGAGCAAGCCTTACACCCCCCCGCTCTTCTCAGCTCTGCCAAATACTAGAACTTCCCAAAAATATTTAAATCTACAGAACAGAAAACAGCTCGGCACCAGCTCCACAGAAAAGGATCTGGGATTGCAGCTGAACAAAACTACATGACATTGCACTGCAAAAAGCAAACGCCACACATGTACGGCCTGGGAGCGAGATGAGCGCTCGGCTGGAGGGCAGCCTCGGCTGGGGAAGATGTACTAATCTGGAGAGATCTCAAGGAATAACAAAAGCTACCTGAAGTCTAGGAAACATGACCTAGGAGGAAAGACTAAGTCCTATTAGTCCAAGTTTTTTAATGTTTCAGCTAATTAATCACCAAACTGTCCAACCCAGATAGGTTGTAGAACATCTGGTATTGCAGACAGCAACAGCATAGACATCCACCAGGAGTGACACCACTACAGCTTGTCCTCCCTAGGGTCTGGCAGATAGGTTAGATATGTCCTTTCTAGCCCTACATCATCTCATTATTGCCAAGATTTAGGTTATTATGTGAAAACTAACATTAACAAATTCAATTTCATCAATATTACTAGTATTCACTTCTAAAAGGTGAACTTCTAAAATTGCTAAAATAATTACTCTGTAACAAAATCTTCCTGAAACTTTACCAGCCCAAGATACAAAAGCCTCAACCACAAGTTACCGGGGTAACATCAGAAAAAGATAAATGCATCTTTTCAAGCTATTATTGCAAGCAAAGAATACTGTACACAGCAAGACACTCTGAAGAGGTTTCTCACAGTCCTACTCCCTGCACAGGACTCCCGCTTATACTGAGCATGCGCTCAGACCCTGGGTGGAGTAAACCTTCAAAGCTTCCTCAGAAATGACATAAAATTATCACCCAAGTGTATATGCTAATGCTGCAGATCTTAATGGACCATCCCAAACGAAGAGAAGCACAGCTTTACGCTAGCAGTCACACAAGCACTATCAGAGCACGTACAGTTTGATGTCAGCTACTCAAGTCAGGACAATATGACACAAGGCAAAGAAAATCTAATTCTATTGTCTCACTGAAAACATGTAAGCATAATTCAACTATGGATGGAAAGCTAATGATTTAGCAACTGTTTTAAGAATGTAAGTGTTATTATGTCCTGAGGAATTACAGTTATTCACTAAAATCATACTTCTGTATCTACCTTTCCTTAAAAAGCTGTTCAAATGCCCTTAAGCTGTCTGGAAGAGAACACAGCATACACAGTTATTCTCAGCAGCTTATGTCATATGTTCAGATATTTGGCATTTATTTATGTACCCCCTACATGCAGTGCCTGCCAAACAAACAGTGCCAGGACCTCAACTGGAGACATCTACAGTGGTTGAGCAGTATCAGGAAACATTTGCAGTTGTACTAAACACTGTAATTTCAGTGTTGTGAATGTACTGAACAGAGGAGCCACACAAAGAATTAAAAAGCGCTGCCGTCATTTCCTGAACCAACACAAACACTGCTGGCTCCCTCTGGTGCTAAATAGAACGTAGTGTTACATACTAACCCGCCAGAGAAGTAAGGCAATGGTATATTCCAATTATTCTGTACAGTGAGTGACAGACATTCCAGTAATAAGTGTTAGAGCAGCAAATTTCCTCTTACAGACAAAATCCTTCAGTCCTCATTCACAGCCGGCACCAACAGCTCTTATGTGGAGAAAACAAGGCACACACCTAAGAAGTGCCATTGTGACACCATGCACACACATGCCAGGCTTCCTTCCTCATGCCACATTTTCATTTCCTAAAAGTATGGTCTCCACCCCATTTTTTAAGAGCAGACTTAAAAGCCAATTTCAGGCTCTAATTCATTAAATTCTTACTAGAGTTGAGAATTCCTAGGGTGTTTTAAAAAGCAAACCAAAACCACTTTTAAACCCACCCATTTATGCTACTCTGTTCATTTCTACTTAAAAATATGCATTTGTTATGCTGAACAGACTACAAAAATCAAATCAATTTTAACTAATCTACTACTAAATCTGCTGTTCAACACAGTGAACAGAATAAAACTCAAGCCACTTGTTCTATTCACAGATGCAAGTGGCTGTTTGGGTTTTTAAGAATTACATTCCTGGCTTTGAGTTTCCAGTGACACACCAAAGTATCCAAGTATGATGATTTACACTGTAAGCATTATTCCTTGAATCCTTTTTAACGACTATTTGAAACTTGCTTACAGCTATTCCAAACTGTTAGATTTCCAACGCAAAACAAGGAAGTTTAATAATCTAATCCTGAAGGGCTGGATTTTTGTTGCCGTTTTACCTTTCTGTGGAAAGAAGGGAAGCAGGTGGCAGGTTTCTCTTTCCTCCTCCTGCCCCTCCTCCCTTTCTTTACAAAATAAAGGTAGAACAGCTTAAGGATACTGCCCCATACAGAGCCTCCATTTCCTACTTAGCTACGGACTGAAGCACCTCTGTGCAGAACAAGGTGCGTGGTGCAAAGTGATGTTAATCTTCTCCACCTCCCAGACTCTCGGAGCCCCAGTGCAATTCTCAATCTCAACAGAAGAGGGTTTAACCTTAAAAAAAATGGGTAATGAAAGGGAGGCTGGTGACAAGGGCAAGAGAAGGGTGTTCCCAGTGTGCTTCTTTTCATCCAGCTGTTCCTCGTACCTGTCAGCAGCAAACAGCTGGGTCTGGAGCATCATGCTGACTGCTCTCCCGCTCCTCTGGCTTCCAGACAGCAGGAGGTTAACCAGTCTCTCCCAAGCTTCTGTCCCCCCAGAATTAAACAAGTCTTGCTGGTATCCCCCAGTTACCAGTTTGTAAATTCAACCTGAGACATGACTTAAGGAGACCTTAAGGAGACCTTACCCTTTTATAAATAACTCCAGGAGAACCACAGGTACGGAGAGCCTTCTCAAACACCTACTACCAAACCTCAGTCAACAAAATAACTCCTCCTCCACTTACTAAAAACCAACTCTGTAATTTAACTACCCCCATCTTGAATCCTAATTAACCACACATTAGCAAACTTTGTCTTCTTCCTTTAGGCCACTATTCCCAAATAAATTAAAATTCTGAAAAGACGTTTAAAGTAAGCTGAGGAAGACCAGGAGATGGAATACTTAGTTCTACTCCCAAACATCATCTTGACTCTCAGTGCAAAGCCTTGCATCCCCACATGTTAAATATGGATAATATCAATTTCTTGCTTAGTGTCTTGAAGAAAGGTATTATTCACATTGAAGTCTTACTAATACCTCATCTAATAAAAAATATAACACTAGTGCTTTACTAAAAATATTTTTGTCACAGAAAACACTACCTGTTCTTAAAAAAAAAAAAAAAAATCTGTTGTACTGATTTTAAATAAGACAAACCATATATTTTAATTTTTTTTTTTTCCATTTTAAAATAGTAACTTTTAGGGCAAATATTTTGCCCAAATGGAGGCTCAATATTAAAAAAGAGTCTTTTCTGTGATGTATTATTATAAGATAATGTAATCATTACAATGTCATATAATATACTGTATTATTATAATTTATAACATGCTTAAATGTAACATCAAATACCTACTTAAAGGAAATGACTGTAACATCACTAAGTGGTCTTTGTTTCGCTTCAACAGCTTCCAGAGTGTGTTTTGCCTTTTTCAGCTGAATGAAATGGAATCATCTCAACCAACTTCTGGTCAGAAATCCAGAAAGAACTGTATTCAGTAGTTAAGTCACACGGAAGTATGACTTGTAGAAAAAAAGAACCAGCACACTGCCGTTGGATATCAAGAAATACTTTTCTTCCTCAACACGGACAGTATCAAGTAACGTTAGCAGGCAACCAGGTTACAAACTGGCACTTCAGAAACTTCACCCTTGACTGTAAACACATTTCCAGTGTGAGAAGAATAATGTGAACTGCCCTTTTAGTGGCCATTGTATAACAAGCCTTCATGTAGAGAGCAGAGGATGACGTGCTCAGGAGAGGCACCAAAGACTGCCCCTAGCCATCATGGGCAACTTACAAATGCTGCTCACACCTTGGTCCTTGAGAGGTGGGCTGCAGGTCATACAGCATTACTACTGATACAGCAAGCCTGAAAAAAACACTGTAATAGCCAGCCTTTACGCAGCTTTAAGTAGACTCTGACAGAGGAGATCTAACCAACAGTTAAGGATGCTTCCATTTTAACTGCTTATCCCCCTGGGAGCTCCCTGCCTCTGCAAGAGCGCTGGCAGAGTAGGATGGTGTGCCTGCGTCTCAGCTGCTGCAGTCCATAACTTTGCGTCCCACCTTCAGCTCCAGCAGCAGGCAAACGCACACCAATATGCCACATCAGACTGGGAAAGGTGATGCCAACCTTCCTCACTACAATGCCAGCAGAGGTACTGCCTACATTGCTATGGGACAGAAACATCTTAAACCACTGCGATTCCTTGCTTTGTTGCAATAGAGGAAGGAATAGATCTTGCATGAGCACAATTCTCCTGGTCCCAAAGTAAATTATGTCCAAGTTGTCTATCTCCACCCATCAAAAGAGAGGAACTGCCAGAGGAGATACAAAAACATCTATAATGGATGCCTGACATTCCTGTGATCAGCACACACCTGCTTTACACAGTTCTCCTCATGCTGTGGAGCCAAGTATCAGTAAGAGGGCACAACTATTTCAAGATCAGAACAACCACTCCTCTTTCAGCCACAGCCAAGAGTTTATTATTAAAACACAGACTAAGCCAAATGATAATTATGTCAAATATAAAAATGCCCTTCTTAAATGTCCTACATCCAAACTCTACAGCTCCTGATGACATCTGCTAATTTAGTGTAAACTTCATTAAGCTCAAGCCCTTTATTAAAAGCACATTTTCCTCGTTAAGGCTTCATTTTATCCAAACATCAATAAATCCAGAAATTACTTTAGATATATTAGAAATTTAACCACAGTGAGTTGCTGCCAAAGACCATTTCAGATTGATGGCAATTTTAATAAGAAGTGATATATTTACTGACATACAGATCCTGGCTTTCATACTTCTATTATCTGAATAATTTCTATGAGCATTTGAGTATGATTTTACCACTGAATGTTACTGCCAAGGCCAACTTCTCAAATTTTTATCAACTGGCTTCAAATACACTGTGTTTCTGTACTTGTCATGGAAAACAAAATCAGGGCAATGCAGTTTACCAATTTTCATCTTGCAAGGCACTTCCAAGACCTGTACAAGCAGAAAGATGTCTGATACAAACCCCCAGACTGGTAACAAGCTAAGATGGGGAAGCTGACAGCAGAACTGGCTGTTGGTCTCACACTCTTTTTTTCCACTGCAGAGGCATGAAACCCCTAAGTAAATTTCCAACTCTGTAAAAGACTTTAGCCAGCAGCCAGTCTCCTCTCCTAGCAAGGATCAGCTCCCACATACTTGTGCACAAGTATTTGCTGGACTGGAACCTAACGACTTCACTGAGTAAGCAGCTCTCCTGAAAGTCAGTTCCTACATCATGGCTTTTACATCACCTAATCTGATCAATGCAGCAGGAGCAGGTTACTCACCGATCGATCACAATCTCTTTCTGTCTTAGCAGCCCCTCTTTAATTTTCATTAGAGATTCCCAGTTGCTGAAGTCCTGATAGCTGGTAGCTGGGTAACTTTGACGCGATGTTCCAGTAGGAACCTGCATAAAACAATCGTAGAATTAGCCTCCAAAACAGTAAAAGTAAATAATATCCTAGACATTAGAGTATTTACAAAGCGGTTTGTTGTTTCAGAAACCTAAAAGTTATTTTTGAGTTTAATTCAGATTTGCTTTACTTAAAACAATTGTCTTCATAAACAAGTTTCTTGAAACAAACTTCACTCCAGTGTCAATGATTTAAAACTTATTTTATCATTTCTCTGTTAAAGAATTCGTAGCTCTGAAAGCAGTTTGAGATTAAAAGTTCATTTAAAATCCAAGTACATAACTAAGACAAACACAACAAAATGTTCCTATCCTGTTGCAGTTCTTGTAGCAACTACAAAGAAGATAGCTGTATAGCTTTAGACCTGCTGGTAACTGCAGATATGGTTACCAATCCTTTCACTTGTTTGACTTCCACATACAACTTCAGCATACAGAGAAAGAGAAATTCCCCTAGATGTGTGTGCATTTAAAATATAGGACATGGGAATATAATTCTAGTTAAATACTAACTGTTTCCAAGAATAAAAGTTTCCCAAGTAACAGGTTTCAGGCTTTCCATTCATCTCCACAAAAGCCAGGCTATGTGTCTCACAATAAACTGAGGACGACAGTTGAACTGAATATGAACCAACATTACAGTTTGGAAGAAAAGTAAACAACTAACTGGGATGTTTAAATAAAGAAGATTTTTATACTCAGAATATAAAAATAATTACAAATATTTGTATTAGGAATTCGTGTAAGAGAAGGTTTAAGTTAGAACTCTGTGATCAGACTGAGGGATCCCTCATGGCTGCCATGAGGTATCACCTAATCTTCCACTAGCTTTTTTAATCACTGAAAAAAAAGATTTCTCTTTTTATTTTCTGTGAGGCATCCTGGACTATGTTGCCTTTTATGTTTTGGAAGACAGCAGAAGGAAAAAAAAAGTTAAAATATGGATAATCTATTTTTCAAAAGTTTAAATAGACTTTAGGATATTTTTGTTTGTATTGCTTTAAAATGTTTTGAATTTCATTTGAAATTACAATAAATTGTATTAAGACCAAGACATATAATCTACAATTAAAGCTAGGTAAACAATTGTCAAGCAGCCCGTTTCTGGTCAAAGCTTTACTGTGAATTATAACACTGAATGGAGAGAATTCATTGCCTAAACCCCCATACCATGATGTGCTGAAGTCAGGAGCCAACTCCTGACACCTGTGGTCTCTTCTGTAAGTTGAAAAAGTATTTTTAGCCCATTCAGCCTAGTTCAGTGCAATCTGTAACTTGCCTATTGACAAAATGGACATAAACACATTTTCCCTGTTTAAATTTATAACTTAAAATCATATATAAGACAACTTACTAGATCTAAAATCTTCCAAGACTGTCACACACACATATCCCAAGTCCAATTCACCTCCTTCAGGGAATATTTCCTTTGTTTAACAAGCTGGATAGCTTCAATAGTAAAATTAGTTATGAATGCTTTAAAAAAGAAATAAAAACCAACAATTCTACACATTAAACACTTCATGCCAATTTCTGGCCAAGGACACACTGAAAATGTTGACTGCATTCCTTCTGGACAGCATCAACTATTTTATCTTTATGGAAAAGGCTGTACTGACAGGATAAACAGTACTTTTTGAGGAAAAGTAAAATGTGAAATAATATTAAACTCAGGTTTTCTCTTAAAATGTTTCACTGATTTATGACTATGGTTTATCTTTCTTATCCCACACTCATTCATTATTACATCCCACAAGCAATAAAAAGCACAGAAAACATTTGAAAATTCTCTCAATTTTTACGCCTAAAAAGTGCCTCATGCAACTGCTTACTGAAGCATATTCGAGGTTTGAATGTTCAGTGGGAATAAAATCTGTCACATCTGTACTTTCTAGTAAGTCAGTTCATTCAACCTATGCATGTTCAAGGACATTATGTTAAAGATGGCACTGCAGTCTACTGGGAGGCCAGGAATGGCCAAGCTAAGTGCTGTCTGGATTAAGATCCACCACTCATTTGTTAACATTTGCAATCAATTTAACAGTTGTCTTGCTTCATTTTTCATGCACAATGATCAATATTAGCATTAAAAAATCCTGAGTTGGTGATATCACCTTGGCTTTTTTTGTTTGGGCAGTGGTCCAATAAAACTTAGGAAAGACACCAAGTCATGATTCTTCCTGTGTAAGTAATACATGTTCAGAGCCTTTAAGGATCAATTAATCTAAAATTAATTTTGCCAGGGTCGCTCAATCCAGACCAGATAACTTCAAAGTTGCCTTCAGTGCTTACAGAATACCTTAGGATTGTCACATACTGTTCTGTATTACAGTGATCCACATGACTGGCTGAATTAACAGGCACCAGCACAAAACTATTTCAGTGAAAGTCTCTCTTAGTCACACATGCCATGTCATGCAGTATAAAGTAGCAACATCAGGAACTATCACTGTACTTTGTGTCATTAATTTTTTACTATGCTTCTCCCATTACAGTGCTGAAGAATGCTTTTCTATATCCACCTCAATGCCATTATGCTACTGTCAAAAAAGGAGAAAGAAATAGTCCTTAATGTAGTTGGGATTAGATCCTTACTTTTCAGACCCAGAAATTCCATCTCTACCCAAAAGAAACAACCCACAAGGGTTTGACATGATAAACAGGAAATATAATTTGCCTTTATAAAGCCAAATCAACCCATTTCTTGAGCAAGGTGAATTTTGTCTTTAAGACTGAACTATACATATGAAGATATTAAAGCCAATTATTTAAATACTAACCCATCTTAACTGAAAACATTCTGGAAGCCACCAGTGGTTTCTCTAGCAAAATTCTTCAAAGCAAGCCCTTTACTTCCATCTAGCACCTTTGGAAACTTAATAGTTTGCACTAAAATTAGAAAGAAACCCTTCGACTTTGGTACAGTAAGTGACTATAAAAGAAGTCAATTACATATTAAGGCTGGTGAAAAGCAAAGCACGAGTTTTGCAAAGTTCAGAACAGAGTAATATTTTGTCAGTTAGATGATAATGATAGTGTGGAGGCTTTTAAAAAAAAATCCAATATGCAAGGTCTCCATAGCTGGCTGACTGAGATTCTTTTGGCTTTGGAATATATCTAGTCTCATGGAGTATATACATGTTGTATAAACATACGTAACAAGAAAGAAAATATTTTGTATTGTAACTGTGTGTTTCAATTTGTCACTCTGAACAGATGAGAACAACAACAAAAATATTTCTGTTTCTCGTATCATGTTTCAGCCAATTTCAGCCACAAAAAGAATATGCTAAAAATACTTCTTAGCACTTCCCAGAATAACAAGACACTTCACTCATTTATGAGCACATGGTGTTGACTACTTCAAACAGCTTTCTAGCTGCTTTGAATGGTGTGGTAACACACAGGTGGTCCACTCACATTTGAATATTTTGTTTCTTAAGGACATCAAACCAAACAGTCAGAGCAAGATACACTTTTAGGACTCATATACAGAAAGCCAGCCACCACCCAAAGTCCTCAACTTGAATCACCCACAACTACAAAACAAAACACCAGCTTGAAACACACAGCATTCTTTTCCATCTGCCCTAGAAAATACAACTATTTTTGTCGCCTGGCACCTCTTCCAAGAGTATCAGCCTTGGACTGAGAACATCTGTTCAGTTAAACCAGTATCCTTTGCACAGTGGCGTCTAAAGGTCCTCACTAGCTTGTTTTTTGACAAGGGCTTGGCCTTGACTTTCACAACCTGGCAAGCCTTCAAGTCATTGCTGTGGCACAGCTAGCTGCTGGGAAAAAAAAAATAAAATAAAAAAATCTTTGCTGTACTAGCCTATATGTAAATATTTATTGCTGGAACACACATTGCTGACTGATTCCATCATGTTTCTTAACAGTGGGAAAATAAATTTTTCTCTGGACTAGAGGGTAACAACATTTGGATAACTCAGGTCAATAATGGCTTGGTTTTTAACTGTGCTAATTAAAATTATCTTCTCCAAACATGCTTGCAGTTTCTGCCTGAAGCAGTACAATGTCCCAGCACACAGAGTAGCGCAGCATTCCACGTAACATGCTGTATCACAAAGTAAAGGTGGAGTCCAAAAATGCCAAAATGATAGCTAATCTCAAAAAAAGCAATGATTTTAAAGGGTTTTTTTCCTGAAAGTTACAGTTTAAATAATTTAGCATGTCTATACTACAACTGTAAATTTTTCACAGCTCATTACTAACAGCCAGCAGAGCACCAGAAGTTATGCTAAGTGAATGATCCCTTCTGCCAACTGCTTTTGCTGCCCCACGCCACCATAACCCCCCCCTCTGTAGGTATCATTCTCTTGCTGCCTGTTTTACAGGCATCCATTATTCAGGAGAAAGAGAATTCCTTGCATCCATAGCTAATCCAAGGCAGAGAATTGGTACAACTTTTGAACACAAACGGTTCCTTTTGTTCGACCCACAGTGGAGGAAACAGATATGAGTGTCCCCACGGGCTGTGCCTCAGGGACATGGCAGTTGCCCTACCACCTCACTGGGCAATGAGGGAGAAAGAAGAGGTGGATGTGGCAGCAGCAAGCCCCAATGCACTGTTATCACAGAGACAACTCTTGCTCTTTGCTCCCTCTTGATGGGAAAAGGATAAGATCCACGAAGGCAGAGCAGAGGTCACTGATGAGCTGAGTAAGGACTGAAGGATTTACACATCCCTTCCTCCTCCCCGAGATTTCTTCCTAACATCAGGCCGAGTGTTTCAGCTCACAACAGTTCCCTTAATTCACACAATCCCAGAGTATCGTCCATCTTCTTGCCAGCAAAACACAACAGGGCTAGCGGCCATCATGCAGGAAAAGCAAGAGGAGGCTGCAACCATGGAATCAGGCCCTAATTTTAAATTACTTTTAAAGCAAAGCAAGGAATTATTCTTATTCTATAGGAAGAGGTTGCGCCTTGCTGAAAAGCACTAGAAAGAACAGCCACAAAGAAGCGTTAGAACAGATTCCCAGATGGGTAAAAACAAAGCTATGGAGTGATGGAAGAAATCCTGACTTGTGGTGTCTCTATTTCACCACCACCTACTTACCGCTCCGCTCTGCTCCATCTTTGCTATTTAGGGGAGACAGTGTTTCTGCTCAGCAGGATGTAATCACCACAGCTCTTGGCAGCAACACCTGGGCTCTATCACATTTTGCTGTACTTTCACAAATCTCCAGCAGTCTTGGAGGAGAGAACATCTAACCATGCCCTTGCACCCTTATTCCAGCTGTGGTGTATCTGGCATTCTTTAGGGATTTTTAATGAGAAGGACATAATCAAAATAAAACTTGAAACATCATCAAATTGTGAGGTGCTGAGAAATACAGATGAATCATAGAGAGGCTGGCATTGCCAACAGCAAGTGGTGAAATCCAGCATGGAAAAAAAAAGTATCAAGAAAATCAGTAAGGCTTGGAAAAAATCCCCAAACACGTCCTTCACACAGGCACGCAGCCTGCCAAGTAATTCATATGAGAGGGAACACAACTAACAGGGAGAATAAACTTGACAGGAGTTCACAATTTAACCTGCCTGAAAATTGGATTGTCTATATATGGCAGGACAGGTCACAGAGAAAGGGGGTGAGGGAAGGAGTAAGACACTGACTCTTGTGCTTGCAGCCCAGAAGGCCAACCACATCCTGGGCTGCCGCCAGCAGGTCGAGGGAGGTGATTCTGCCGCTCTACTCCTCTCTGGTGACACCCCACCTGCAGTACAGCGTCCAGCTCTGGAGTCCTCACCACAGGAAAGACATGGACCTGTTGGAGCGGGTCCAGAGGAGGGCCACAAAAATGATCAGAGGGATGGAACACCTCTCCTATGAGGAAAGGCTGAGAGAGTTGGGGTTGTTCGGCCTGGAGAAGAGAAGGCTCCAGGGAGACCTTATTGTGGCCCTTCAATACTTGAAGGAGGCCTATGAGAAAGATGGAGACAGAATTTTTATCAGGGCCTGTAGCGATAGAACAAGGGGCAATGGTTTTAAACTAAAAGAGGGTAGATTTAGACTAGGTATAAGGAATATTTTTTTTTTTTAACAATGAAGGTGGTGAGGCACTGGCACAGGTTGCCCAGAGAGGTGGTAGAAGCCCCATCCCTGGAAACATTCAAGGCTGGATTGGATGGGGCTCTGAGCAACCTGATCTAGTGGAAGATGTCCCTGCCCACTGCAGGGGGGTTGAACTAGGTGATCTTTAAAGGTCCCTTCCAACCCAAATCATTCTATAATTCTATGATTTAAATAGCTCTGGCATCAACCCAGGTGGAAGAAGATGTTTGGTTCTGGACATCGTACTACCAGAAAGTCACTGAAATAGTAGAACATGTTAAAAGAAGAGCAACTCTAATGACTAAAAAGCCTTGAAAGAATAGTTTATGAGTAAAGAGTTAAATATCACAAAAGCTGAACAGACATGAAATCTGCCAGCAAATACTTAGTTTCCTACATTGAGAGTCCATACAAACCAAGGTTGATGGAATGAAAGCTGAAATATGACAATCTGGGAGAAGAGTATCAGGAGAAAGAAAAAAAACCCAAACAAAACCCCATGACAAAAAAACCAAAAAACAAACAATCAAAAAAACCCCAAACAAAACTAAAAAGAAGGAAAAAAGTAGCAAAAGCATCTCACAAACAATTGAAAGAAGATACAGATTTTAAGACTTTAGGATCTACACTGAATATAGTTTAGGAAATAAAGGGCAAGCCAGGGCAACTCACTTAGGAAAGGGGTCACCTTAAAAATATATTGCCACAGATGAACTACATGGATGCTACACAAAGGAGTTCTACAGAATAAGCAGACAGCATGACAGAAGCACTAATTGTTATCCCAGTTTGCAGTAGTTTAAATTAGTGTTAGTAATTTGCAGTCTCAAAATTGACTAAATAATACAGCAAATAAAGGACAATTCCCACCCCTCTGCCATTTTCCTGGGGGTTTTTGTGCCATCATAGAATCAGACCAATTCAGTTTGCTGCTGCAGTATCACACAGGGCTTTACAGAGCAGGCAGACGAAGTCCTTTGCCAGCGCACCAGCCCGCTCCTTCTCCTCTCTGCAGCAAGCGTTTAAAATCGCGATAGTGAGTTGTTCTGTCCTGCGAGGGGGGGCCAACATGCCTCTCTTTAGTTAGGTGGAATCGCATTATTGCATCTGTTGTATGACTTTTTAAAGCTTTTCCAATAAAAAATTAAAATGCTAATGCTGTCTATTTACAGACAACACCACTATCATGGTCTCTTTTAGAAAGCGGAAAGCTTTCAAAAAGGAGAAGAATAAGCAGTAACAGCATTAAAACGCCTCCTAAAAGCAGTACTCCCTCGAGCCATTACACTTCTTTCAAGAACGTTTGTCGAAGTCTCCTTCACAAATGAAATCCCCATTGCACACAAGACTTCACATGCTCTATAGGGACCTCGTGGACTTGACCTGCATAAGCCAAGGAGGAATTTGACTGTCCTACGAATCAGTGTTATTTGTACATTTACTTCTTCCTCATCATTGTTTATGCTGTAGCTGAGGCTTCTGAACTTTATCAAGGTCAGGTTTGATAACCACAGCAAAAGCAGAAGATATGATCCTTTACCACAATAGCTTACAAACGAATTAAGAGCAAAGCATAGCGAGTACATGGTTGCTGGGATACTAAGAGAGATGTGAGAATACGAGTGCTAAGGTCAGGTATGCAATTCACCACAGAGCGGGGGGAAAAAATATGTTGGTTTTTTAATTACTATTTTTTTTTAAAGCAGAGACTTGCTAGGGATGGCATAGTTACAGGGTTTTGAGAGCAGCTGCATAGTCACTTAAACGTGGCATAAATTTACACTGCTATCAAAGGCAAGGGGGCCTGTTACCCTGCCCCTTCTCACCACTTCAAACATTCATGCCTTTCAGCTCCCTCCTGACAGCCCTAGTCCTACACTCTCCTTCCATCCCATACACACCAAGTTTGCTTGTATTTACGTCAGGCTCCTCTCAGATTCATTGTACAAGGTCTTGTGAAATCTAGCGCTGGCACACACTGTTAAGTGGAAAAGCAGCATACAAGACAACATGTTTTGCAGTGGCACAGCTTTGTGCTGGATTAGTATGAACACACAACCACAAGTTGAATTATCTCAACTCCAGACAATGCCAAACCCTCCAAAAGTATCAGTTTGTGGAGTGATTATTTTCTATTCTGAAAAAAAACCCCCAACCTACTACGCAGTTGCTGTGACACCGTCAAGTTACTGGCCAAGATCTAGTGTTTAGGTATGTAATCAGTTCAAGAAAAGAAACTTCCATATGAAGGTGGGATAAGAGAATAAAAACAAAAACCTCCTGCACTTTATTATCTTTCAAAATAGTCCTGCCTGTGCTGGTTATCTGAATTATGAGAGCACACAGAGGATCAGCAGCACAGTCCCAACCTACAGGCAGAGACTGTACGTGTGAGAGATCTGTGTGTGCTCAGACTGTGCACCCAGCAAGGGTTCCTGAATAAAACAGGGGATTAGTAAGGGAAGTGAACTGGAATGTTGGCCACCACTTAACTGGCAAGGTTTGCTTCCCTCTAGCATCCTGGATAGTATTGTGCAAAAGCCTCAAACAACAAACTAGAGAAGTCACCATATTAACTCTGAGGAGACTCTGTAGGATCCCTACAGATGCAGGTTGTTACCCTCCGAGTCAAGGACGGCCTCCTCACAAGAGCCTGCAGCCACTCAGCACCCTCCCCGACTTTCTCATCTCTGCCACGTTAAGCCACGATGTTCTTAAAGGGTGAATCCAGCACTCCCAGAGCTGCATGCTAGATTATATATCCTCTTCTGCTTATCTTCCTCTCAACAATTACACTTCTCTTGCTTTTATGTGGTGTTGTAACATTCCTTTATATTCCACACAACACCAATATTATTTTTGTCAGAAATCCTTTCCATTTTTATTCTGGCAAATGTTATGAACACAAAACACTTCTAGGTGCCACTTAATATGACGTTAAAAGCAACAGAGCCTGGAATTTTCCACTGATAACAACTGGGTCTTTCCTAAGTATAGAAGCACTTGTTTTATTAAGTGTTCATTTTATCTTCCCATTACACTTAAATTCAAATGTTCTTTGCTAAAACCAAACCAAAACAAAAAAACTACCACCAAAACAAACCACCACCAAAACAAACCAAACCAAAATCTGGAGATGAAAGGGAGCTTCCATAACGAGAACAGCTTTATTTTATTTTATTTTTTTTTTAATCTTGAAGCTTTTAGCAAAAGCTTCACTGTGAAATTGATTTTGTTTGTTTGTTTGTTTGTTTCCTACTCTGGCCGGGAAAGCAGCATGACCTAAAGGTGATTACAGTTACTCAAAGCCTGCGGAAAGACCATTGTTTTAAGTGCTGCACAAAAGTAGGACAAGCGTTATTCACTACAAATTTTTATGAACTGTACAAGTAAGACAGAAATAGCTTAGAAGAAAGGAACAGTTTTGAAGACAATGCAAGTCACAAATCAATCACGAATGGAAGCACCTCTAGTAAGTAAAATATCTTGCACTCAGGCATCCTCAAACAAGTTCTAATTGTTTATAAAAATCTTTATGTTAAATGTACATTGCTAGTATCTACAAATACCAGTTTACTAAGGGCCAGTGTTGATTGTTCATTCATTACTTACTACTCCTGCTCACTGCCAAAAAAAGAGTGGATGCAAAAGTGACCTAGAAAGCAAGCAAAAAGGTGTCTTTTTTTGCCAGTCAGCATGAACTCTGCAAGGATGAGCAGGGTTGGTCATCAGTCTTGCACAGAAATAGACAGAAGCCCTTCTATGACAAGAGGATAATGAAAAGAGAGTGCAACTTGGGTGAACATCACAAGGTGGGGGGAAATGAATACTTACTTGCTATGCAATAATTGGAAAAGAAAATTTAAAAGAACCCAATAAGCACAGAGCACTGGATTCTCTCAACAAAAGATGCAAACATACTGAAAGAGAGGTAAGTCACTCTGAATTTAATGTGAAGCAGGAGTATACATTTGGGGAAAACTGATTCTCTGCAATTCTTTATCAAGGGTCCTGATCTAAAGTCCAGATCTTCAGATTCTGCAAGGAGTGTTGGCCTCAAGTGGAAAACTGAGCCTCTCCTCTGCATTCCTTTTGTTTTATCTTTTCATGACTTTAAAAGAAATATGAGCCATTAGTGTAATATTCAACAGATTTTACTGAAGTTAAAAAAAAGTAAAAAAAAAAAAAAATCCCACAAAAATAAAGCAGAAATGTTCCAAATCCTTATATGACAACAAACCCAAATACTCACACAAACTCACAAAAGTATGCCTTATTTAAAAACGGCAATCCAGATCTGGTCTCTATGGGCACTTGCAGAAAGAATGGAGTCTAACCAAAGTAACTAGAACCTGCACATTTCAAGTGTTGTAGATGCAATTTCTGTACACGTTGTAACTGACAGCACATGGGGAAGGAATGATTATGTAATACACTGTTTTCCACACCCTTTTAGACTGATAAACCAAAATAATAAGCAGAAAACAAGACATTGCCCCCCTCCTCTTTGTTCTTTTCCAGCTCTCATTACCATGAACACAGATTAAAAAAGGACAAGGAAAAAAGACAAGGATATTCTATAAACAGCAGCAAGTGGGGGATTAAGCCACCTTACTGGGATTGGAAGACAAATTCTCAACAAAACCAGCCTTATGCAGAGTTAATAAGGTCTATGGATGTCAGAGCTCTACACAATGTGACTACACTCCTCATTTACATTTGTTGGTGACTGCCTTGAAAAATTAGAGGCATACTCATGTTTTCTGCCCCCACTGGAAGAATTCTGCTTTGGAGGAACTAGCTGTGTTTCAGCCAGCACACCAAGCAGGACAGCACATGGAACTACTGTGAAGAGATTTCCTTTGTTTCAGGCACGGATTCTACCACCATCCCTGTACAGCGTCACACGCATCACATATTGTTGTGTAAATAACAATTACTCAGTCACTTGCCCTAACTGTGAAGAGATTTCCTTTGTTTCAGGCACAGATTCTACCACCATCCCTGTACAGCGTCACGCGCATCACATATTGTCGTGTAAATAACAATTACTCAGTCACTTGCCCCAGAATTTTGGGGAAAAAAATATTTATATATATATATATATATACACACACATATATATATATAGGGGTTTTTTAAACTCACATAGAGACACCATGTAGCTGTGTGACTTTCTAAATTTCAGAAGGAATTACAGAGGCTTTGCACCTCTGAGAGATCAGGTCCTAGAACGTCTGAAGTCAGACATTTGAAACTCCTGACTTGAAACTTCTGCATCACTGACAAACAGAAGAAATGCAGCCAGTTTAACACCAGACTGTCTGTGAAACTGGGAACCACAGAAGCATGGAAAGTAGTCACACAATTAGTGTGTGAAATAAGTGACAGATATTTAAACTGTTTGGCTTTAATCCAGATTTGAACCTTTCCCACTTGAGTTTATGAGGGGTACTTGAAACGCACTTGTCTCTAACCAAAGTAGCAGTATGATGTAAGGGTGCATCTGAACATCCGTGTCAGTGTGTGAAAGTGTTTTCCTCCCTTAGGAGATAAACTGGTGGGGAGCCCTAGCACCTTCTTAATATCAGCAAAAAGAGCAGAAAAAGTTCACACTGAAAAATAAATATCAGTTCCATCATCAGCAAAATTAGTACTTGTCACTTGTAGGTCTCAAAGTATCTTAAAAAGAAACTAGCCTTATAATTCTCATTCTACAGAAAGGAAACTGAGACAAGAGCAAAGACAATTTGTCCAAGGCTTTTCAAAGAGCACCAAAACACGGCAGATTCTCCAATGTGGAAACCATTTTGTAAACAAAACGCTGGTTCTAACAGATACAAATGAGACTATCCCTGCCTAAAGAAAAGCAAACGCGTTGAGTGATTTTTTTTTATTGAATTAAAAAGAAAAACAAGGTCTTATCCACCCAGAACATCCTGGGAGCCAAAATGGTGATGAAGCTGCACCTTTTGTTTGAGAGGATCTGCATCTATTTTTGCTCATGCTGGAAAATGCTTCACCACCGTACCACAGGTCAACCTGAGGCAGGTCCGCTGACGTCCCAGCTGGAGGCTCCCTTCTGTATCCCAAACTGAGAGAATTGAGTGAGGAAAAAGATTCCCAGTGGAGGGAAGAGCCACTCTGCTAGAAGTGGGGCAATTCCAGCAAACCCTTCCTAGTATACTAATGGTGCATCAATAATTAAACATGTGAAAAGAACTAAAAGCTGGTTCAATAACAGCTAGTTCAAAGCTGTATGTACACCTCTTTACCGAGCTTCTCTGTGACTGAAGCTCAAAACAGCTTCCTTAGCCTCTTGGGGGGAAAAAAGGAAAAAAAAGCAAAGAAACATGAGCAAATCTTGTAACAGATGAGATTCAAAATCACACCTGCAGTTTGCTGCAACTTCCATTAAGCTCCACTCTTAACCACTAGTCAAATTCAAAAGGCTTGCTAATTCTCCATTCCCCTTTCTGCTCTGCCACTACTTAGTTATTTCAGATAGATAAAATTCTCCATAGGTGGAAAGAAATACTAGGAAGCTGAGGTGGTCTGTAGGTAACTTAGAGATCCTCCAGGCTTTTGCTTTTGTAGTCTTGATTAAATTCTACATGTTTCTCTGCTTAATATATGAAAACATTTAATCATGAAAATATAACCCATATGTACGTCCTGATGACAGACGCTGACACGATCACAGGCATCAGCAGGACAAGCTACACACTGGGAAGTGTTTTCAGCTACATAACACTATGAGCGTATTTGAAGACTCTTCCTACACTGAAATGTCGCCTCTTTTCCTTGCCCTTTCCCTCTCCAAGTATGCTCATGCTCTGTTCACAGCGGTAGCTATTATATTAAACTAATCAGGTAAAATGATATATCCTTAATCTGTAACAATTCTTAATCTACACAGGAGTTACTGCAGTCTCAAGAGTTTCAAATTTAATGTAAATGCTGAAGTTTATTACAAGAATATAACAAATTATAAACATACATTTAGTTTTTTAAAACTAGTACTAGAGTAATCCAATATAATATGAAATAGGGAACTGTATTTTAACACAGAAGAAAGCTTGTTTAGAAGGCAGCAAATTTCATGTTTCAGAATGAACTGCCTTTATTTTAGTTTTCAAGGAGATGTCAATACTATTTTTATACCAAATACTCACACCAACTGATACAAAACACTGCATTTCAAAACAACAAGATCAGTTCCTTTTCAACAGAGACCACAGAAAGAGAAAAGCAAATACTTTCTTCTGTAAGAAGAGAGTCACAAAAGGAAGAAGAAAAGCTCTCCTTCACCATCTTGGTAGCCAGACAGCTACAGCCAAAAGACCTGCTAGACTATACATGACTATAAAGTTTCCATGCTCCAGTGAGCAACAGCAGAACCTCCATGAGGAAACAGCTGCCTGTAACAAAATACACAGGCAGAAAATATTTATAAGACCAGGAAATTGGTTTTTGCTACTCAGAGATGGTCTGAACCAGATGAGTACATCAGTATTTTTATTTTGGCACATTCTACAATAGAATAAAGAAAAATACAAAGTTTTGTATCTCCAATTCTCAAGTAATATCATTTGGGATCTTAATTTTTGGGGTTGAAAGGAGAAAAACTTTTTTTTTTTTTTTTAAATAAAGCATTTTTTTCCTGCATATGTAATTGTGAAACAGCACTTCATTTCTCAAGAGGGAAAAGATTTAAATAAACTTAATTGATTTCTGATGAAATAAAACCAAAATTACCTTAGTGTTTTAGCTATGAATTGCATGTAACAAAGAAAGGAAGCGACAGACAACTGACACTCACCGTGGGAATTGCACTAGTCATATTTATAGCCGCTCCACTAAAACAAACAAACAAACAACCAAACAAACAAAAGGCAGGGCAATGGGCAGAATGAAGTGAAGACAGACACCATTCTGTAACACCAACCAAGAGAAAGAAAGGGGTTTCCAGTTCACATTTCCCATATGCACATCTCAAAGTAGGACCAACTAGAAATTAGCCTGAGGACCATTTACACGTCTGATCTACGCAACCTCCATGTTGATCTGGATGAAGATCCCAATGAGGCAAGATGTAGAGGTCACTGGTCTACAGGCTTCACCTCCACACTACATGAGGGTGGTCACTGCAACACTCTGCATGAGCGAAACCTTCAGCTTCTAAATGCTGCTAACTTGTTCATTATTTGGGCAAAATTTATGCATTTCTGTTAGGACAACCTGCAGCTGAAGACGGGTAGCAGCTGAGTCTAAACTCCAATCATTTCTCCTCCATTCTGCAGTTACTGTTTAAGTGGAGATAATCCAGCACCACCACTTGGCAACTGGAACATGGTCTTCCAGCTTTTATCTCTCCTTCATATGCCTTTGTCCTGCTGTTCATCCATCACTCATAACATGTCAAATAACACAACTAATCTCTGTGCTTCCTAGAACAGTTTATCTCAAAGACACTCAACACAGTTTCTTAGGTAGAAGGATCTCAGCACACCATCTAAAGCACGTTGTTCAGCCTAACCAACTGAGGACACCAGTAAACACCAAAACACAGATCTCTCAAACATTTCATAGAAAAAAAAACCCCAAACCTTCCAATGTGATGAACATCCCCCTAACCTTCTATTCTGTATCATATTGCTATTTTGAAGACACTTTGCACCACTGCAATTAACTGCTACTATTTAATTACTTGACCATCATTAATCTAGTAAAAAGCACACTTCACTGATATGAAAGCAACCAGGTATTTGAAAGAACACAGCTTTTTGTGCTGTCAATATTTTATTGCAAAATAAAAAGGCTACAGGGGGTCAAGTCTGTGCTAACTGTGTTCCCCCCAAGTGAAATAAGTACTCCCTATGGAGGTATGGGAAGAGGAAGGACACTGTAGATTTATTAGAGCAAGAGCCAGGCAAAATTTCCTGTTCCTCTACTTTTCTCCTAATATTGGGTCAAAGCACCAAAGACAGTAAACAGGCGTTATACACTTCTGAGCCCTGTGATCTACTTTAATGGTTAAAAGTTCATGCCAGAAACAGCGGCTGAAATGAAAACATTCAAGCTGACCTTTCCGAAAATGTCTTCGGTTAGTAACAAATCAGATGACTAGTCCTGCCAGAGCCTTCAGTATTCCCAAAATGAGAAGTATTTCAGCCCAAGTTGTATAGTTTTCTATTAATTTATTTTGTACAGGTTTTTTAATCACTTTGTAATGGTACGCTTCCAAAGTTGCAGCTTCAAAAAGTAAGTTCGCCTTGTTTATAATGAAGAACAAAATGTGAAGATCAAACTAAATTAATGACTGTCCAATGCTTAGAAAAAGTAAATATTTCTTGTCCCAGAGGAGAATAACATGATGCAAAGCCCAGATTTCTCAGCAGAGCTGCTCCCTGCAACACTAACAGAGGCTGTAAGTCTCACTATAGAAGCAGGAAAGTCTGCAGCCTCAGAAAGGCAACTTCATCCACATACATCCAAAAAACATTGAGATTCCAGACGTGAGTGAGAACCACTTACGTCAGATAAGCCCTGAAGGAGGCATCAGGTAAAACATACAGATAAATCTATCAAATTCAAGCAAGAAAACCCAAAGGCATAAAAAAACCCCAAAATCACTATCTCTGAATTGATTAGGCTATCCCCTTGCTTGGTGTCAATCTTTAATGTTGTTCACACGAGCTGAAAAGATTGCTTTTCCTGTATTTTTAGAAGGAAGAAAAAACTCCCATCTCCCTTTAGGCCATATTAGACCTGCAGTACAAATGTAACCGAAGGGCAGATGAGCCGAGTCCTTTCCCTTAGCAGAGATCAGCAAAAAGTGCCTTGTAAGCCACATCTGCTGATAGCTGGCTGGCTACAAGCAATTATGCACGCTGCAGCAGAGAAAAATACTGGCTACAAAAGGGGAAGATTTCATTCTAGTGTTCAGCTTCAATACCAAAATCTGCTATTCTGTCCCACCTACACACACAAACCAGCACACATCTGTGGGAGCATCTGCTTCTCCCTTCTCTTCATTTTTAGCTACTTTTAAACCAAACACACGCAACACAAGGACCTCAGCAGTGTGGTATCATAAAGGTACACTTGCAATAGGAGAGAAAACTAGAGCAGCACCGTGAAACAACCCACCAACCTGAGTACTCAGACATACTGCTGAGTTTCTTTACTTGTGCATTACAAACCATTGGGCTTGGGTTATGGCTCATTTCTATGCAGAGTCATGGATTATCAATGGACCAGATACTGACATCTCAAACTCCTTACACAGGTTATACAGGTGGCCAGTGTCTGCATCTGGAATTTTAAAAATTAGTAGGTGAAAGGAAAAAAATAGTCCAGGAAATGATTGCCAATGTGAATATAAGTCTTACTATTATTTAAATAAAGGAGCTGGTATGCTGAAGTATAACACATCTCTTTCTGGACATTATCCCAAACATCAACCGGATCTCTAAATAAATTTATGAGAAGAAACATGCTCTGGTGGCAGATTTCTAATCCCACTGGAGAAAGCCCAGACCATCTCCATTTAAGGTCAAGCAAGCAACAGCTGCACATTTTTGTTCCCCCAAACAAAATAATGCAGATCAGAACCTCCAACACAGATTCCTTTTTTAAAGCTTTTCCTTTCTGATATCCATGGGTGTCTGGACCCGTTCACCCAGGGGTGAATCAAACAGTGCAATGATGTGCTCATACACACTGTCTGTACCTGTCAGATTGACATGTCCTGTGTGCAGCACTTTGGCATCTGCCTCAGAACCCCACCAAAATCCCCGAGTTACACGAGAGTGATACTAAACTGCACTAGAAAAACGTTCTTGAGAGAGGGTACCTGAACAAGCTTGTTGTCAGAGAAACAACATCAGTAAAAGATCTACGACATCCATGTGGTCTGAATTTGTGTGTTATTGTTATTTAACAAATATATTTTCTAGCTTAAAATTTCTTATCCGAGTTAAGACATATACAGGAGGCATGCATTGTATTTCTGATGAGATACTATTTTTATTAATGCCTTACCTTGCACATTTAAGTATCATTCTTTAAAAAGAAGACTAAGCTACGACTCTGTCAGCAGCTCACAAATAAAATCAGGATTCACTTAAGACATCTCATTCCTAAAAAGCTCCAAAATGATGATTAGTTCCCAATTCATTAACAAAAAAAGATGAGAATTTGGGATAGAGTAACTAAATAACATCATAATTTTACAGTGATTTGGTAAAAGGGAGGAACTGGCAGCGCAGCTGCAGTGTTGGGTGTTGGACTTGAACAGCAAAGTACAGAGGTGAATTTCAATAGTACAAGTTTCCTATTACATCTTACAAAAAGCAAACAACGCAATGATAGCAGTACTTTTGCTGGATGACAGCACACAATAAAAACATTAAACTTCCCTCATAAAAAGGCCAAACACAGCTCGCTTGACTGCAACAGATTTATAATGTTAATAATGCCATTATAAGGACATTACAAAACCCTTTACAATGGTAAAGAACGACCACTCCTCACTATGGAGATATTCAATTAACTTTCAACTGAAATATGTGACCCTAAATTTCACGGGTTGGATATTAAAGGATAACACAAAGCAGGCACATTTATAATATTAAAACTGAGTTTCTAACTTCAACTATGTTAGAACCAATTTTGCAGAAGAGCTAAACCTTATTTACAAAAATAAAAATAGAGCTCAATTTGAAACAAGGTGGTACATGACCTCCAAGGTCTTTTTGTCCCTACCTTGCAGCATGTATCACAGCAGGGTTTATAGGGAATGAAAAAAAACCAAACTAAACAAAAAAACCACCCTGTGTCTGGTTTCCTGCATAAATCCAAGCACTAATCTGTGTTAAACAATTATTGTCAAAACTGGATCTGTAAGTGTTCAGAGTTGGGCTGAGCCTCTGCATTTTTCCCCTGGAATTTCCAAATCAGGCAAAGGCACATGCTGGCAGTTGCATCCACATACGAAGCCTGATGCTGGATCCTCACACGCTCAACAGTTCAGTCCTTTCCCATCCAGTAAATCCATTTCCCAGACGCACAAAACCTGCTCTGTATACACACTGTGGTCTCCTTTGTCATTTCCCAACACAGGATAACATACATGAGATAACCTGCAACGTGGCATCCAGCTGCTACTCCTACCCAAACAAACGGAGCAGGTTCTCAAAAATCACTTGGCTAGTTTCCAGACACAAAAAGAGGGAGGGAGAGAAAAGCAGGATGAGTGTGTGCGTGTGTGTGTGTGTGTGTCTGTCTTAAAGGAAAGGTAAATACTTCAAAGCACACAGGAATGATAAATTGTAAAGATGAACTTGTATGTGCTGGATTTTATTTGGGGGAAAAACTCTAACCCACAAATTAAATTGAAAGGTTGGAAGAGGCTTGAAATACAGAAAAATTACTTCAGTTCAAGCACTGTCAGGAGAAAGAAGATATGGGAAAACACACATCATTCACTGCAAACTGAATATCAGCTGTGTAACAGAATTATCAAAACTATATATACTGAAAGTGTAGTTCAAGAAACCCCTTGTACAAAAAGAAAAATCATTCCAAGTCAAAAACCCATATGAAACATGATCACCCAGACCAGAGGTGGTTTTTTTACAATGAAGAAACATTGCTGTAGCAGAAGCAACACATCCAAAGCGGCTCCCTGAACAAATTCCCACCTAAGTTCTCATTTAAGAAAAGGCAGGGTGCAAGCAAGCAGCTCCCTTCGCTGCCCCCTGAAGCGTGCCGCTGCCCAGACCCCTCCGTCCCGGGGCTGCGCAGGCGGCCTCCCTGGCACACGGTTCCCTCACCAGAGGAAAGATGTTGCCCATGTTTAACACACCGCGGCTGTGAACAAGCTCAGAGGAGCGACTGCCTGTGTCAGGAGGCAGAAACGGGACCAATCACGAGTTGTGAGCTGCTGAATGACACTGGCAGTCCTGCCTCTGAAACTTTCCTTGTTTTTTTCCCCTCAACCTACTTCAATTGTTCCCACAACTTGGTCACAGACTCGGACAAGTTGCCAGAGATCCACAGACACTTCCCACAGCCCAGAGCAGCCTCCTCTGTGCTTCACTGACAGCCACACCAGAGGTAAGGAACATCTCTTCTTTTATGCTTTTAATTCTTACAGCAAGGCACTGTACTGTAGTTTTCTACAACAACTCCTCTAGTCAAACTGGCAGCTGGTTATAATTGTTTATCAAAAATGTGGAAATGTAAGCATTACAGCTCTGAGCTAAAAATATAATGCTGTGGGGGATGTATTTTAGGGACAATAAAGGCAACTGAGATTTTCCCACATGCTGGTGGGCCATTAACCGTCCTTGGGTAGGTACATTATTATACAGGTAGCATTACACCAGAAGGTGAGAAAGCTTTAATCATTTTCTTCAGACCTTTGTCTCTCCTTTTAAACTCAATAGATTTTGTTTAGTTTTTGGTTTTTAATACAAAAATCCACAAAGAGAGTAATTCACTCCAAGTTTTGTAGAGACCCTTTTGTTTCCCTAAAGCTGCCCAGCAAAGGTAAAGCCCTTTCACCATTTAACTGAGAAAAGCATTTTTCTGATCTAACACACTGAGAGAGCAAACTTTTTTTGCCACATGATGAAAAAGTTCCCTTAATTAAAAAATGTAAGCAGTTTATAGCAGTACTAGAAGTGAAATTGTATCATGTACTCAAACTGCACTTCAAGCTACAAAAGTCATACAGCATTTTTGCTATGAATTCCTTTAAAGGTTTATTTTCTCACGCTGATCATTGTAACTGCCAAGCCTCTCTTAGAACGCTTCTAATAATAAATAAAATAATTTAGCCAGGATTTGCCACATCATGAACCAAATTCTGAATGCAGAAAGTAATCCATTTATTTCCAACTAAGGGAAATGTGTACACACTGTACAACAAAACACAACCCCAGCTTTAAAATCACTGCCAACAAAAAAGAGCGCATTTCAAACAGAAACATGTTACATAAAGGACATTCCAATATTTAGATACACAAATATTTTAAAACTACTATGATTCATGAATATGTAGGTGTCTCAATAATTTTTCCTCCTTACAATCAGGTTCCCCCCTTCCTTCAATTCACACCTTACAACTTATGTCTACTTAAGGTTCTGATTTTACAAAAGACAGATTCAATATAGATCTTAATATTGTAACAGTTTTCCCTGTTACTGAACAGACGCACCTAATTCCTTTTCCTATGACTGACTGGTAGGTACCAGGTGCTTGGTTTTGCCCTCAGCAGCCTTGTGCCTGTCTTGACTAGACCAGTACTGGAAGTGTCCCGACGTCCTGCTACTCCTAAGGCAAACAATCCGCTATGAGGTTCTCTCGAAGCTGTTTCCAATAGGCAGAAGCAGCACTTCAGACCTCCCAGGGCCTTCAAGCCAATGCCTCCAATGAGCAAGAAGATTCTGAGAGACAGATCTTTTTCAAGGCTGAAGTTACATAAAATGTACTTTCAAGTGAAGAGAGGAGTTCAGTTTTTTTCTACCACGCAGAGAATCTTTCTCTCCTAAAACTGCCTACACACACCTTTCAAAATACCAAGTGTCTGCATACACACACAGATGGAACATACACACAGAAACTTAAATTGCTATAGGCAACTCTGCACTGGAATGCATCCATAGCTACAGCAGGTCAGACGCCCGTTTATCTGAATTCTCTGCTGTCACAGAGTTAGGTAATTTAAAACAGATGACAGTGTGGCTCAGCTGCTAAGTTAAATTTAAAAATTTCACACTGATAATATCTCATGTCACACACATCTAAACCCCGAGTAACAACAGCCAACGGTCATGACAGAAGCATGTGCTACATAGTAGGTGATAAATGTTACAAGTCAGATGTGAAATACTGCATTTAATTTAGTTTTCTGCTTTTTTTTACCACTCATTTGTCAAGATAACTGTTATTTGGATTTAGAGAGATTCAGATTTATGTATATACCACATTTCTATTTTTAAAAGTTGCATTTATTTCTTATCTTCTGTTAGGAACATAGCATCTCCACTGTACAATATGAAACTCACTAAAATCAGTTTGTAATCAGATAGTGTAAAGGTGATTTTGACTGATTTTTTTTTTTTCAGACCATTAGCAATAAAAAAATGTATGGGATACACTTACACAGCTACAAGAGCAGCTTTTTATTTGCTTTAAGAATAATTTGATTTAGGAATAGAAAAGTACCCCAACTGGAGAAACAAACAAAAAGATCTCCCAGGAAAGTAATGTTATGTTCCCTAAACTACAAGACACTTTAGAACTGGAAGACTGTTTTTGCTTTCTACAGATTGATTCTTAAGATATGAAGGTTTAAGAAGGCTTTTGTGGCATTAAGTTACTTCTCGTAATTTTAATTTACCTACCATACTCTTCTTTCTATCAATGCCATATCATTGTCCTCTGAGCTGATAAAAAGATTAAAAACACAACTTGCAACCTCCTACTTCTGCCTTTTACACAGGTTAGACGTATTTCAATGGTAGATGTAGTTCAAATTGCACTTACCCCATTTCCTATTAGTAAGTAGTATGATATGAACCACCAGCACCTAAAACCTTGAAACTACAAAGTGTTAGGTACTCAGTGCATGCAGTGGAGGAAGGAGTTTGTTTCCTAAAAGAAAATTACTACATAAAAGGCAAACCATACCAAGAGATGGGAAAAAGAATATGGTTACTATATGCCTTATTTTGATTAGGGGAACAAATGAGTAGGGAGGCTGAAGCACCCGCCCAAGGTCCCACCACAGGGTCCTGCAGCAGTTGCAGGGCATTTAGGGCAGAGTTAAAAACTATCCTGAAGCATTAGCTCCCAGGCTACTCTAAGGGGCCAGCACACAGATAAAAGTCCCAGTTATCCATAAGGTAGGTGGATAACTTGCAAAAAACAAAATGCCAAACTTGGCATGTTCAGCTACTGATGAGTGTAATTTCTTTGTATCTACACCTGTCACGTTCTCATGGACTTGAAATGCAGGTAAAGGCTCTTACTGGCCATCTTGCTGCTAGAACACCGAGAACAAACCTGACAAAAGGAAGATTTTAAGACAAATTAATTAATAAGAGGGGGAGAAAAAAAATCTAAAATAAAATGTGAACTTTTCCCTATCCTCTCCCGAACATATGAAAAATATTGACACTTTAGTACAAAACTGACTTGAAAACAAAAGGCAAAAAGTATAAAATCAGTTTGCTTTTCCTGGCACCAGCACTTCCCAAACTCCGAGCTGAATTGTTGCTTCTTCCTCCATCCCAAAGAAAAGGTTTTTGCATGTGACTGAAAAAATTACATTATATGACACCAGGCAACCTCCAGCTCTCTTCAATGACTTAATGACATTAACTCCAGCTGCAGTTTTCTCTTTCCCCTTGCACAATTCCTTGCTCTTTTTCCACACTCCCACTCTCTTCCTCGGCTCATCTGCTTCTTCTACTTTCCTCCCTCAATCTGTCCTCTATTGTCTTCATTCTTGCTTTCACCCATCCCAGTCTTTGTTTTTTGACCCCCAGCCCTTTCTTTCCTCCTTTACGCTTTCTTCTTTAAAAAAATAAATAAATAATAATAAAAAAAATAAATACATCAACTTTTTTTTCTGCAGTCAAGCTGTTGGTTGATACCCTTAACCCCCTTCTTCACTGACACAACTGCTTAGTGTAACTCTCAACCTAAAATCAGAATAAGCAACAGAATTGTGCACCCCTGCCATAGCTAAATACAAAACCCAGCTGCTGGGGTAAACCCCAGCAAGTCACCTCCATAATATTTATCTTTTTGTAAAAAGAACAAAAATTAGAAATTATAACATACCTTTATAAATAACTTCTGTACTTGAAAACCTGTAAGCAACTTCTGTTCTATCGTTGGAAACTTTTACTTACTGAACTAAACTGACAGTAGTGAAACCCTCTAGAGGTCCCTAGAGTTAATTCAGACTGCTTCCTTCTTCACTCCCTTCTCACCCCTCATCTTCTTCATATGAAAAAGGAGAATTTTCAGGCTTGAAGGTCTCAACTGCAGTGACTCCACACTGCCAGTGAGGAGGTACTTTACAGCAGGGTTCAAAACAAAGCAATGCAACTTGGAATGAGATATATACATTAACACGGGACAGCCAGCAAAGATGACAAGCGTGCCTACACACCAACTGCAGCTGCTGTGCACAGGCAGAGCTTTAAAATTCTACAATGTCTTCTTCTCTGGGGGCTGCACAATCCATAGACAATGGTGACAAAGTGCCCCAGGTTCAATTCAACTCACAACATTTAGTCCTACATGCAGGGCTCTTCTCTGCTTTGGCACTATACACACAAACCTTTAAACTTACCTCCTCTGAATAAGCAGAGAATGCCTCTTCCTGCCTAGGAGTATCATGCTGCTCACACAAACACCTACAGGAACTTCTTAGGCCAGGTAGTTTTTTCTAACAGTTCTAAACATGCACTAGACCAAGGATCACATAACTTGATGGCGTTTTTTGCATCCCTATGTTTATGGTTATTAAGGTTATTAAGACATTTACTTTCAGTGGATGAAACTGAATTACTGGGTTTTGGGAACACCACATTGTAAAAATCTATGCAATAGACTCTTCACAGTATTATTTTTTAACAATGACTTTTCTGGGCTTCACTTGGTCGTATGGGACAGCAACAAATCAAATATATCAAACCTCTTCTATTCCACTGATATCACTGCTGCATTTAGTAAACATATGACAGGAAACAGGCTGTGTCTAAAATTGCTGTGGCATTTCCATAGGAGCCAAATTTATCCCGTGTGACTTCAATGGAGTCAATGCAGCTGCAGCAGGAACAAGCATGGCCCACAGTTTTCACTTGGGTCACGTACCTCCTCGCTGTGAAGGACACCCAGGAACAAAGATAAAAATAACCTAATACAAATCAGGGAAACAGTCATATGTCAGTGAAGAAGAAAGCAATAATTGTGATCAGTGACTCATTTTAGGGCACCAGGAGTAGGGGATCCCCTACATAGTAACACAGGGGGTCGGCCATGCGACTGCTCCTGCAGATTCGCCCTGTGCACAAGACAAGCCCTTCAGGTCCATTAACAACCCTGGGCTAAACACGTCACTGTGCAGCAGAGCAGCTAACGGCTCCCCATGTGCAATGCTTGGCCTTGTCACACAAAGGTGCAACACTTTGACTTTAAGAAAAGGTCAACTACACCTTGCCCTTCTGCTGCATTTTCCTTCCAAGAAGTGGTGTGTGCATGCATAATACTTCTCAACACTGACCCAAAATGCAGTCCGCAGACTAAACAGCACACAACAGCTACTATCTGTGGCAATGATCAGCCCTCATTTCAGAGTAATTATTTTTCAGACTGCCCATTTTGACCTTGATGGCCACCCATCCACAGCTGTGTTACTGAATCTGTTTCTCTTTATGCACACTTTAGGTGGGTGACAGCGCCATGGAGGATTAACGAGCAAGGTATGTGTTCATTACTTGAATCCATGCACTTCTAAAGACAAACTTGTTGAAATACAGACACAGAATTTGCTTCCTTTGCTTACAAGAAAACTCCCAGACAGGCTTATAAGTGTTTTAAACATTTCCAATTCCAGAGGAGCTTTTAAATCAAGAAAACCAAGTTCCTCTGGTTCGACCTTTCCTCACCCCTTCTCTACACCATTTTCTAGCCATAAAAGGTACACATTTTAACTTACACTGCTGTCCTTTTTTTTTTAAGGACCTTTCTTATTGCCTGACTGGTAATGTATGTTCAAACAGCTAATGTCAGTGTGACAGCTCGACTGAGCCTTGTAACCTATTGCTTGCTCTCTCAGAAACATCCCTCACCCATACCAAAGGGAAAAGTAATTCTTTTTTCCTCTCCGAGAGATCTCATTGTCTCTCCTCACCTGTGTGGGCCTTGTATCTATGATGCCCAACCAGCTAATACTGCTTCTGCTTTTACAGAAGCAGTTTAAAGCCCCAGGTCTTGCCCCTTGAGTCATGCAACTGCAATGTATGCTGCAACACAGCAGTGCAACTGCCTGCATATGTGCAGTAAATCTAATGCTGTACACAGAAATGGACTTATGGTGCACATATGCAGTTAAACGCTCATGCTATTCCAATCCTTTTGAGGGCAGCCAGGAAGAAAACTGGTAAGTTGCTGCAGCAGGTCATGCACAGCCCAAAGCCCACAGATTGCACACACATCCTGCATTGAAAAATGACATAGCAAGTTGTGATGAAGTCATCCTCAGGAAATACTGTTCTCTGTGCAGTGTCCATCAGACAAGCGAGTTACACAAACTCTTCTGTACTAGTGTGAATCCATTAGTACTTTACCTACTGTGCCTTGTCTAGAGGAGGAAAAACAGCCTGATGCACCCCAGCCTGTACTGGGCTGGGAGAATGAATGTGCCTTCAGCCAAGTCACTTGAGAATCCCTGTGCGTGTCCTGCTGTTACTGCACTTGGGACAGACAGTGACCAGCGAGGAGCTAAGCAGGGCACACTTGGCAAGCACGTTCACTGCTTAAAGAGACAAAACCAGGTACAGCATCAAGTCAAAAAAAGCTAAAAAATTATAGTCACTATGAAAGTAAGTTCCTGGTGTGTGTTTTGTTTGCAATAAAGTAAAGATCAACTATAGCTTAAAAACATCATAATAAAATCTGACGTTCAATTTTCAGAGGAGACGTCACCACATGGAATCCTCTAAAAGTATTAAAATATCCATGTGTAATCTGGTCTCTTAAAGTACCAACACTGCCACTGGCACTGCAAGCACGTGTATGCTGCTCATACAGCACCACTTGACTCTACAGCCCCACTGGGAGGGACTAAAAGAGAAGAATCTGAAAGTCCCTTCTGTTTTACTTTAAGGTTTTCCATTTTAGCCCATCTAAAGGCAAATTTGTGGACAACAAAGTATCCCTGATTCAGCCAGGATTATCATGCAATTTAGGCGGCAGATATCTAAGCAAGAGCTGTCCTTCATGTGGCATATCTGAGTAGATAGGAATTTCATTTATTGCGGGTGGGGGGGGGAAAGAGATGACAAGGAGAAGCCTTCTGTCAAAGACATCAGGATATACATTCGTAAAACACTCAGTGGCAAGTGCAGCTTTAGGAGCAGAGTCTGAGATATGTATATATCATCATCATCTTCAAAACCAGTTTTCATTTTGTGTTATCACCTACAGGTTCCACTTCAAGCTAAGCAAGCACGTACCAAAGCCAGATTCTTTCCATAAAAGGTTCGTACAGGAGAGTTTACAGCACAACTACTTATTGGGAGCTTTAAGCAATTGGCACCCTGTACTTCCATTTGCCATTAGAAAGGGGGAAAATATACTTGAAATGAAACACTCAAGCACAACATACATGCTTTATGTTGTTCCTCATAGCCGTCCTCTGCCTTTGAACTTACATGTTGTAATACATGGTCCCATCCGTAGCGATATATAAAAAAAATTTAAGTCCTTATTCCGTTTTGTCTGTTGACTACTAAAATTTCCTATAGCACAGAAGCATAGCTTTAAATTACACACCATAAAATATTTTAACTTGGAATGGAAATGCTTCAGCAAGATTTCTTTTCCTCCCTTCCAAAGGAAGGTACTGGTAAATCAGATTAGCTGCCCGGGTCACTAACGGCCAGCAGTAATATCCAGATCTCTTGGCTGAAAGGTCTGTGACTCCTGCCATATCATCAGGCTTTCATGTGTGCTTGAACAAATAAAGGGGGGGAGGGTGGGAGGGAAATAATCCGTGGCCTTTCCACTGACTGTGAAGGATGGAAAGATTAGCATCTAAAGCAATGATCTGAGTAAATCTCACATAGCCACAATTTCCATTCTGCAATTCCTCACCACTGCTGAGAAGCAGATGCTTGGTAGCCTTCAGGAGGAGATGCACAATACAGCACAAATTCTGTTTTAAAGTAAAAGCACTGTAAGGGCAACCTATTTACTTCAAGCTTTTTAGAACTTTAAAACAATCTCCATTTGCACTTATCAAAACACTTTACTTCTGCATTTCTAACTCTTCACTTTCCTGCTTTCCCAGCTCCACAAAGGCTGTCTAAAACAAAAAGAGAAGATAATAGGCACTTTGCACTGTTCCTGACAACTTTTCTTCTTTCCTGCACTCCTAAAACCTCTGATTTGTGCCCTCTGCTTTCTTGTTGCCATGGAGAAGGTCCAATACATAACCCGCTCTGCTCTGAGGAGAGCCTCAACTATTGAGGTCAACCCACAAGCACGCCAAAGGCTCCAAGAGCTCTTTGTGAATTTCTGCCTGATTTTAATTTGCCTCTTGCTGATCTGTATCATTGTGATGCTCATCTGAAGTTCCAGCACTTCTCTGCACTGTCCTCTAGGAAAGTCACCCCAAAGGGAAGAGAGACCTACACCCGCAACTCCCAATGCAAGAATCCTCTTGTGAGAGGGGCTAGCGCTTGGACTAGAGCCGTATGCCAACCACCGCACTCTTCTCTTCCTACCTGCTACATGTATTTACAACACACTTCTGTGCCGTACAGTGTTTAGAGCCTGCTGTTACAAAGCTGTGCATGACCTAATTTGTCTGTCTCAGTCAAGAAATGTCTTTTCTGAAGGGGGTAAAGTGCTGCTTTTACATGGAGTTGGTAAGTTCTACGCTGTTTTAGCCAGAACACACAAACAGCAACTGCACTTTTGGGGGGTCTGAGTGTTTTTAAATTTCTCTGAAAATCCTTAAGCCCTTGGAGGGGTTCTAAATTTGGCCCATGTCCACCCAAAGAATGAGCTACAGGCACACAGCTCTCAACACACCCTAGGCAAATTTCTGCTCTGCTTCCTTCAAGGTGCCGCATCTCTGCATTATCAGTTGAAGGCATTCAAATTGTTTCAGTGTTTTTAAGGGAATATAAAGAATAAACAACAACAAAAATCTAACCCAGAAATAAAAACTGTTTCATATGCTTTTCTCCCTATTTAAGGGATCTTATATATAAGCATATGCATATGTATCTGTGTGTATACACACACATACAACCTGGGGCGGGGGGTGGGAGGGGAAGAGGCAGGGAAAAAAGGCAACTTTATTTACAGTATTTTTCACTAGATAAATCCTTACACAACTAAGTGACATCTGGTAACTTTTTTCACTACAATTTAATTTTCTGTAGTCATTTAACTGACATGACAATTGGCACAACTCAAAAATAATTCTCAGAGTTCTTAATATTTGGCTTCAGACAACTTTATTATGGGCTGTTGTAATTTATGCAAAAATCTCCTTAGTTTAAAACTCCAGAAAACTTGGTATTTGCCAATGTCACACAAGGTGGCTTATATCTGAGGTGGTAAAGAAAAAGGTTTTAGGTCACACTTACTGCTGTGATTAAAGTGCTATCATACAAATTCAAGTAACACCACCACTCTCAACTGCAAATGCTTGTTAGAGAGCAAGCAAGTACTTCCCTAAATTAAATGATACGTATCATTATGCATAGGAGGGAAAGCATTGCAGAAACATCTTCTCAACCTGTAAACGAGTCTATACACATAAAATACGAAGTTTCTACTCCAGCAGTTGTCAGTAACAAGATTGAGCAGTAGACTCAAACTCTCCCATGTGTTGCTGGTATTAAGCTAAATTCCTGGAAACTTTATACAGTTTTCAAGTTTAAAAAGACCTTAAGAGTCAATAGGTAGAGTTCAAACAGACATCTTTCTATAACCGCCCTACATAAGCAATCCTATTGATGATTACAGAGAACCAAAACAATTTTATCTGAATCTTGTATTCTCCCTTTAAGACCTAATATTCCATGAGTAGAGGTTGATAATGAACAGCTGAGCAAGAAGGGAAGAAATCTTTGGGAAAAAACTATGTACTTGATGGAATGCAAGCAAACCCAGTGGTGATGCACTTCCTGTCTGGCAAATAGATATGCTGAGACCAGACCTCTGAAATATGGTTGATCACTGAAGGAAATTCGTTAGCTACTGTATGAGGATTAGGGCAAGCACTGACGAGATCAGCGACACACACACCCCCTTGTAAGTTAATATATGAATATTACTGATGCAAACTGTCGATGTAAATCTCTATTTCATGCGTTCTGACCACTCCCACAAATGCATGAGATCTTAGTAAGCACACTTTCCCTATTAATTCTTCTTCTTAAGAAAAGCTACAGTGCACTTTCAGGGATAAAAAAATCCAAGAAACTAAAGTTACTTTATTCTCCTTTTAAACCTGTATTTTTTTGATGGATAGGGTTTCCAGTTTTAGTTTGCTTTGGAGATTTTTCAAGAAACGTCATTTGGAAATAGACAACAGTTTTACAGTATAGAAAACTCCCTGAAGAAAAAAGGTGTTAAGAGTAAAATATAAACACATACATTCTGAGGACACATTGGGATTATAGGTTTCACAAGCCAATATTATATAAAAGTCAAAGTAAAGCATTGCTAAAAAAAATAACACCCCACGCCCCCCCCATAAAACCAAACCCATCATTTTCCTCTTATGTACCTGAAAAGCCATTATTTATTCTAAAACAATAAATAAACAAGAACAAAACCAAGGTATAAATGAACTGGAAGCCCTACTGTTATTTTATAGCAATGCAGATAAGTTGCATGTACTGTATGGTTCATTTGTGTCTTAGGGTTCTGCTGATCAGAAAAACTGCTACCGTCCTCTATATCACTAAACTTCAACTGAACCCAGAGATTAAAAAAATAAAACCTTTTGTACCTAGTACATTCTTCTTTGTATACGAATATGGGCTTTAAAACTACCATCTACTGTATTTTTAGTTATTAAAATAACTGGTTGAAAATATAGTAATGCATAAAAAAGATACTTAAATACAATTCTGTTTAGAAGGAAGCATTCATTCATTCATTTACTTATTAAAGTTATGTGAAAAAGAGCTACTCATCACACAGCTTTCTGATTCTTTATAACTCTGTTTATTCTGGTTTGGTTTTCAACAGTAGTCTTGCCTATTTTGCTATGTTCAGATCACTTACACATACTTAATTTACACTCACCAACTACTGCACATAAGCGATCCTAATTAATTTTATGAAAGTGTAATCAAGAAGTTCACTACTTTCAAGAGCCGTAATAAAAATTCTAAACACAGCATGTAGCTTGGATTAAGCTTTCATTGCTCTGTTCCACTCCACTCAAGGCTACGTCTCGTAACTAATTTCATCTTAAACACTGACAGACAGCTAAACAGGCAACAATCTCGTATTGTTTCCCCCCCCCCTCTCCCCCCAAAGAAAATAAATTGCAAACTTCCGTAGCAATTTCACACTGGGAAAGAGCTGAATCAGGAACAAGAATACGCTGGTTTTAAAGACGTGTCTCCTCAGCCAGCTCTTCAGCAAATATTGATAAAGCAACCCATTTTCCTTGAGGTGGAGACATAACCCATTTCAGAATCAGAAATTTTGTTCTGATCAAGACTAGTCAGTAAGGCACTTTAGAGGGCAGCAGGTACTTGCATTTCTTTAGTAACTTTTCTGCATCAATTTAGAAACAACTGCCCTTACTAGCAGAACTTAACCACTCAGTGGAAAGACAATTATACAATAGGCTTAATCTTCTTTTTTTTTTTTTTTTAACAAAATGTGCACAAAATATTTGCCCCCCCCAGCATTAAGAACTTTTAAAGTTTTGCTACTAATACACACAGAACAATTGTCATGCAGACACACACACTCATGCCAAAATGTAGTTTACCTATATCCTCTCTCTGCCAAAATTATATCAGAGTAATGAACATATTCATTTAAAGAGTATTCCTGTTTATATCTGTAGTATATACTAATGTACTATAGATTACAGACCAGATATCTATATTTGTATGGCTATTAATAAACAGTTTCTGTCAGAATGCAATTAGAAAATATTTAAGTCCTACAAGATCCATAGGTATCTTTTATTTAGCAGCAAATGTAGTCCTTTTAGCTAAGAGTTAGATGTTAAAAATAAAAAAAATAATAATAAAAAAAAAAACTTGCTTTGGTTATGGCAGGGGATGAGTGAACACCTCTTGCTCATTGTGCTCATTGTAAGGATTAAAAACAGAACAACGGGATTCCAGTAGAAACTGACACTCATCTCAGGAAGAATGAAATTATAAATATCTGACAGTTAGAGACAATTTAGCCAAACTGATTGTTTTATAAGCCCATTATATATTTTTTTTTAAAAAGATAGAGCATTTTTGTATAAAACATAAAACTATAAAACACTGCCCTCTTGTGATCTTCCCTAAGAAACTTCACTGATTATAAAAGGAAATTTTGGCAACATTCCACCATTAAGGTCTACTTGTTTCTTTCATTTGCATGTATTTCTATATATAACACACAATTGCTAAGTTATTAATATTATCTTAAAATAAGCTATTGCATATGCTCTATTAAAAGCACCAAGGATTCATCCTCTGCCAGTCCAATCGAGATTCTTAATAAGGCACTTGCAAAGCTGCAATGGATCCTACATGGCACGCGGCTGGCCAAGCGCTCGCTACCTACCGCGCCGCACAACGCCAAACCCGCAAAGGGAGGAAGCACTGCTGGTAACAGAGGCACATTTTGCCCAGATGGGGAAGTTTTCTTCTTGTTTTTGTACCTTCTGGAGATCTTTTCAAAATAAACCTTCAATAGTCTATTGCTGAAATAGAGTAAGTCTTGAGAAGTCATTCTTTTGAATGTCAAATGGGCCTGAAGAGTAGCATACACACTAAAAAAAAAGTAACTAAAGAGCCAAGCTGTATAAAATTCAAGTTCTTTCTCCATTAATCAGCTCTTCAGAAGTTTGTCAGCAGTGAAATGAAAGCTGTCATTAACTTTTTTTTTTTTAAATATTATTTTTAAGGTATTTGGGGAAAAAAAGGCTTGTAGGAGCATCAAGATTCCTTTTTTTGGGGGGGAGGGGTTGGAATCTAGCTATTGTAATAAAATATTTTTTTCTTAAGTGGCAGAAACTTAAAACAGGTAAACAGCTAAGGAGACAATGAAATTCATGTGATCTGCATTGCTTACTACTAGTGAAGGAGCAACCCAAAGCTACAACCAAGAGCCTGCTGCTAACACGAGAGGGCAGACTGATGCGCACTATGGATCTTGCCAACAACAGAGGTCTCAACCTGCTCCTCAATTTTCTGCTTATTGTCTTGGTTCTGGTGCTCGCGTTTATCCTTGTGAAGCTGATGTGAACCTCTGTCAGGCTCCGCTTCCTTCTCAGATCTTGTTTTGAGGGGTCTGCAATGATAACGTAGACACTTCAAACTATCTGAATATAAATATGCAAGGACTGCAGAGACTAAAATACCTGACAGTTGGAGAAAGTGTTCGCACACCTGCTGTATCAGAACGTGATCCTAAAAGCTGTGTGCAATGATCTACCTGCCACTGAGTAAAGAAAGCACCTAGAGCCCTGCTGAGCACATGAAGAAGTCCAAGCATGCACCAGCAGTTACTGTAGTTTTCTCACTGCTACAACTGACTTGGATTTAAAGATCTACAGAAGATCTGAAGCCTTCAAGGAACATCGTTTCTGCAAAGGAGACAGCAGAAATCACATTTGTAAAGCGGGATTTCCGCAGAACACGTACTTCATGGGAAATGACACGGACACAGCAGGAAGGCGGAATGAAACACCTACACTGGGTTGACAGCACACATCGAATTACCCGTGCAGAGCAAAAGCAGAGACACTGTAGATGGAAACAAGGATATCCATGAAAAACAGCCTGGAGCAGCTGAGATGGGGATAAGTATGAAGGCATAATTATTAGTCACATCTTTTTTTGACACCTACGGTTCACAACACCACCTTAAAAGCCAGAAGCCATTAGTGTTACCCAGCAGCATCGCCAGAAGAAGCTGTCGAAACAACTGAAAAACACATGACTACTGGTAAGGGTTATCACAAGTCTGCCGACGAAGCCCTTCACGCTGCCACGTACACGAGCAGCAGGTGCATCTGCACAAAGCAAGCGTGCTACATCCTCAACAAGCCGGATTTAGCACTTATGCACGGGTCAAGTGCGCAGCGTGGGAGCCCTCAAGCTGTATCTGACACACCACTTGTGACTTGCCAGCGCAGCCACCCAGTCCCTAGCTTGTCCTCACATTAAGCACGCAACACCAGGTTCTTACAGGACCTTCGTCTATGGCCCTTTATAGGATGATGTACTTTTCCCACAGGTCCCTGGGAAGGACAGTGACAACGAGCTCGCTTCTGTTGGAGTTACTTGCCCAGAAGGGAGCTCTGCACACCTGAGAGATGCTGGGAAAGGAGGCGGCCGGACTGGGGCCAAACTGCTTACTCTTAGCACCTCTCTTTTCCAAGTACAATGTGGGAACAAAGTGCACCAACACCTATGCATCGTACCGTAAACTTAATGCCACCCATATGCATATTAACACATGTGCAAAAGATTTCTCACGGGAAAAAGCCAGTATGTCTAGGGAAACAGAAGGTTTATGTGAGTTCTACCATTAACAGGCATCCACGTTCCACTCCACGCTACCTGCTCCAAAGCTTAGGCAACACTAGCTGGGGCAGCACAGACAGTCAAAATTAAAGCCTTTCTCTCATCTGAAATAAGTGCAATAAACATTTAAAACACCTTCTGCAAACTACACATCTATAGCTTTTTTTATGTTAATAAAGTAATATCAATTCCTGTCTGCTTGCATTTAAGGCAGAAAACTTTGCACAGCTACATCACCGTAAGCACTTTATCACTTATTTTGATAATCTTGAAATATTTTGCTTTTAAAAAAAAAAAAAAAGGTAAATTTATGTACAAGGGTTATATATTGTAACCGTTACATAGTTACATATTATTTAGGAGGATTTCTGCTGATGCTTGACATAGATGGCACGAAGTATACCGCAGTCACATAAACTGATAGGAAGCCCACTCAAGTCTAAAGAACATTGAAAGTGGTTTCCCAACAAAATGGCAATTTACTGACACACTGCTCGGGCTTGTACAAAGCTTACTGTCCGCTTGCTCTTCTGGATATTCACAAGTTTTCCTATCTTGGAAAAACCACTGTGACAGTTTAATAGCTAAAATTAGGCAAATGAGTTAGCCCTGACAAAAAATAAAAATCATATATAGCTTTTTAATAGAAGGAGAAAGAGGAGCCTGCTGCCACCAGCAATCACGTATTTCCAGATCCAAAATTACACACAAAGGAAGCCTGTAAGAAACTCTACCATCAGCACTAGAAACAACCCCAGCTCCCAGACAGCAATGAAAATTACAGAATCTCCAACAACTGTTGAAATACACTGCTGAAACCGAAACATGCCTTCTTCTGAGACGACATATGAAATTGGCAAAGTGCACAGTTAGCCGATGCCAAACCTCAAGCACGGTCCAAGTTTGGTTTCCCATCGTCTGCTAACGCTTACTCCAGACTGAGCCCGCACGTGCACTGCAACCAACGGAATCCCAGTTGTTGGACTACCAACTTCACACCCAAGGAACAGAACCTCAAAGCCTAATTGTGGCTCACAGTGAAGAAGTTCACTCTAATAAGCAAAGCAGATAATTCTGGTAAAAAAGTTTTATCTTGCTGGAAAGTATGCTTTCATCAAGATGTGGCACGGGAGAAATGTTGATACTCATCATTTTTAGTTTGCTGGTCTGCCAGGATCATAAGAAAAAACTAGTTTTGAGTTGACATTTAAGAATAAATTTTTCTGTGGCAACAATATTATTTGAAGAATGTTATAACTTTTTACTCCAATTCAAGTTTTACAGCTTTTGCTTACTAATGTTTAGGTATGCATCCAGTTTACTTTCTTCCTTCTCTGTTTTAAAATTAAGAACGTTGTAATATCTCTAAATTTCTCAATGCATTAAAATTTAATTTCCAGTAACTTTTATATACATGGTATGAACAAGGCAGTGTTTTTCTTATTAATGAAAAAATGGTAAACCAGATATATTAAAGGAAAAATATGCACTTAAGCAATTTCCATCTATTATCTCTACTATATTCTGACACAAGTTAGTACACCATGAAGAAATCATACAGATGTCCCATACACTGGAAAAAACAGAGCTTCATCATGTGATGCCTACAACACTGTACAGAGCTAATAAGCAGATGTGCAACTTTCTGAAACCTTCCTTCCTATTGTACTATCTCCCACAATTATAAAGGCATGCTTTCATTTTAAACCTTATTTCTGGACTAGCATACAGTATGTATCTAGGTACATTCAGATAACAGGACAGATAATAGGATCAAGCTTTAAGAAATGCCTTTATATTAAAACATACAGCCTTTTTATCCAGATTCGTATGGCCTCCCCGCTCAGTAAATGGGAACTGCTGTCACGTATAATAGACACTTTTTCCTCTAAGACAGGCCTAATTAGACACTTTCCTACTCTGGGGGTTAAAAAAAAAGAAAAATAGGTAACAATGGTCATGTCTGCTGAAAGATCAGCTGTACACTGAAATTAATCAAGTGCATGGTGAAATATAAAATTCTGCATGGAAGTTATTTTCATTGAAGTAAAGTTAAAATCCGCTCCTTGGAAAACCATAGGAGAATGTTTATCTTCAAAAATAGCACAAATTAGCTCGAGAAAATAATTTTCATATACAACTCCATGATGTTACACAATAAGCAGAGACCAGATCCTCCTGGGAGATTTCACAACGTACAAACATCACACCCACAGCTGAACAATGCACTTTCTCTGAAGAGGGGTTCTGTTGATCCACAGCATCTTTTCTGCAGTTGTAAACCTGACCATGTCCTGAAAAAGAATCCCAACGTACCTGTAGGTCTTCTACCCAACACTCTTGAGCTTCCCTTACAATGTACAGTAAATATTTTATTTTAAAAATCATGGTTTACAATTAGAATGGAAAAGCCACATTATAGGCTTTTTAAATTTGGGGAGCAAAGTGCAACAAAAAAACAACAGGTAGTTGCTCAGTTCAGTCAAATTTAGTCCTTCACTACGAAGGAAGCAGAGAATCTCAGTTTTGAGACTACTTAACCTTGGAACAGCTTCTGAGGGCTGCAATACATTATCCTTTACAGTAAACTTAAATTCAAAGCTTGTCTGATTTTATAAAAATAAACCATTATTCAGAGTTTTGTGGGGTAAACTGTCTATGCTAGACTGTAAAGGTATAAAAAATTATTTGTAGACTGTATTATTAAGTCCCAGAGCTGTCCCTGAACCATCAGTCCTCAAAATCAACACAGAAAATTGTTGCAGTCTATTCTTGGTTCATTAGTGAGAGCTGCCCTCTACAGCCTCTCCCTCTAACAGTCTATCTTAAAGGCAGCTCCAGATAGAAAGCTCTCTCTATAAAGCAAAAAAAACTGCTCTAGACAGAAAGTTCATTTTGTTTTCTGTTCACAGCAATGGTGGTTGTAAAGTACAAGTATGGTAAGCTGTAATTTCTTCAGTCCTGTAAACCCCACTGCATTTCCATCAGCATACATATTTATTAAAGGCAAAATAGCAAAAATAATCCCCACTAAGAAGGGGGGGAGAGGGGAAGAGTTTCTACAGAGGTGGGGATTTTTTCCCCTTTTTATAAATCACCAATTTCCTCCAGCAAAATCTTACGCTTTCTGCTATCTCTCCTTCCTAGGTCTGTATTCCACTTGGGACTGTAGTTTTCTTAGCTTCTCAGAAATAACAGCACACCAGTTCCCAGATGTACATATGGTGATCTTGGGAGAAACAAAACAAAACAAACCATCATAGCACAATTATAGAATATCTCAAGTTGGAAGGGACCCATAAGGATCGAGTCCAACTCCCTGCCCCTTGCAGGGCCACCTAAAACTAGCGTCGTCCAGATGCTCCTTGAACTCTGTCAGGCTGGGTGCTGTCACCACTTCCCTGAGGAGCCTGTTCCAGTGACCGACCACCCTCTCTCTCAGTGAAGAACCTTTTCCTAATGTCCAATTTGAATTTCCCCTGACACAGTTTCATTGCATTTCCTCATGTACTGTCGCTGGTCACCAGAGAGAGGAGATCAGCACCTTCCCCGCTGCTGCCTGCCTTGAGGAAGTTGTAGACTGCTATCAGGTCACCCCTGATAGCTGAACAGACCAAGTGACCCCAGACACATCTCGAGACCTTTCACCATCTTGGTCACCCTTCTCTGGACACACTCTAACAGTCTAATGTCCTTCTGATACTGAGGCACCCAAAACTGCACACAGCACTCGACATGAGGCTGCACCAGTGCAGCGTAGAGTGGGACAATCATCTGCCTCAACCAGCCAGCTATGCTGTGCTTGATGCACCTCAGGGCATAGTTGGCCCTTTTGGCTGCTGTTGACTCATATTAAACTTGCCATCAACTCGAACCCTCAGATGTCTTTCTGCAGGGCTGCTCTCCAGCCTCTCATCCCTGAAATTGTATACATAACCAGGACTACCTTGTCCTTATGGTGAGGTTTCTTTTAAAAAAACAGGTGTCAAGACAGGAAGAACCTTTCTTCAACTCTTTGGCATCCCTCCTTCTTACAGCTGTAACCTCTGGGCAGAGAGACAGGGCGGGCAGGGAGAGCCAGCAGAGGAGGCTTCTGAGAGCCCAAAGGAAATCACACCAATGAAAGAGGTTGCTAAGGCCACCAGGAACCTCCTGTGCACTCCTTGTGCCCTTAATTACTGTCAGACTCCCTGTGGCCCCCCTCGCTATCAAGCAGGATGTCAGGGTAAGCAGAGAAAAGCTCAAAGCTTCAAGAACTTGCCCTGTTTTCCAGAACTGACCAGACAGCTGATAAGAACATTGCTTCCAAACCAGGGGCTAGACAGGTCCTGTAACATATATCATAGAACCACTTAGGTTGGAAAAGACCTTTATGATCATCAAGTCTGTGAGAGGGACGACTCACGGACTCCACACGATTCAATGTGAATTCTACTGGAGACCTTTATGATTGGTTACATGATCACTTATATACTCTTAAGCTGCTAACACACACACACACACACACACACACATAAACAGCTCTTCATTGGCTAAAAGCTACTGTTCACGTGCCTGGTTACAATACTTGATTGGATAATTCCACCTGTTCATGAGCCATTCTTTCACTTCTGACTGGCTACTAATTACAGCTCACAACTCATCTCTTGTCTTGTCTCATACATTCTTTGCTTGTTAGTCTGCTTTGTTTTATTTTCCACTCAAAGTCAGGAATTAATTGCTCAAGGCTGAAGCCGCCTGTACCTTCGGCTCTCAAAGCACCAACACAAGTCCATATAGATCAATACTGATACAGATGCAAGAAGAAAAAGTTTTAAGCAAAACTTCATCCTATGATCTTACAATCTCAAAAACCTGAAAAGGTGCAGCACCATTTTATGAATTCAGCCCAAAAGATGAATAGTCTCTGTGCTCCCTCTGTTGGCTCTGTGCTCAAAACACAGCTCAGCATCAATGCCTGCATGAACGAAGTTTCTGAATAACCATAATAATACATACAGGGCTCCATCTGTTCCAAACATGAAATTTTGCCCTCATACAAAAAGGAAACACTGCATTTAATCACAATCAGAGTGAGAAAGCACTTGTGAGAAGTGAAAAACAAAAGATGGGAGTTGTTTTGACCTAAATAAAAATAAGAGTTTCTGAAAATACTGACCCTAAACAAAGTGCTGTGAAAGTTGCATAAAAGATGATGAAGATACATATAAGTAAATGAAGAAGTAAACAAAGCTTACTCTGAATACATATTTAAATCCAAAGGGAGAACCACCAGACACAGTAATCTGCACACAAACCTCACAGACAGCACTGCTGACGGCTGCAGCCAGCGACGTGTCTCACAGGTGTTTGGGAAGACTTGAATGGAGGGATGGACTCAGCTCCTCCATGGTACCCTGCTGTCGCCCCCCAAGGGCACTGCCCCCATCCAGCCTCAGTACTGAGCCAGTTTCTGTCTCTTTGGCTCTGAGAAGACCCCTCAGCCTCCGCTCTCCACCTGGGTAATTTCTCAACATTGAAATCTCAAAAAAACTTACAGAAAGATGATGGGTTCTGTGGTAGTAAGGGTAATTTAAAAGAGTGACTACCTGGAACAATGCCAAGTTTTTAGAGAGATCCTGAAGGATTAACATTAGTTTGGCCATATAAATTGGGTTCAAGTTTTTTAAGGTAAAAAAAAAGAAAAAGAAAAAAAAAAACCTCAGATCACTAGTAAGAGCAAAACTGGATCTTGATAACCTCTGAACTTGTCAGTCTTTTCTTCAATACACAATGGAAGGAACAACAAAATTTGAGCACAACTCTTTGTAAATTACTTAATATATCTTCAGGCTGAAGAAAACAGGTATTTGCACATAACAGCTAGGTAATCTCTGGTCAGAAAATATCCTAATCTAACCTTAAACCGCCTTTCAGAAAAATCTACGTATTGTAATCTGCTTGGAATTTTTTTGGCAACATTCAGATTTTAAACACTGCCTTCTTTCACAAGCTATCTTTTCCCATTATGGTGACAGCTGGAAACAAAGATTGTTAATTGTCGTGTCAGAAAGGGTTATCTGTCTCATTAAACCATATTTCATGTTTTCTATATGAAAATACTTCAAGTATGACACATAAAAAACACATATTATTTTGTTTAAATAAACCAGATTAGTTGACTACTATTAGTCGATTCTAATTAGTCAAAAAATAGGTAGTAATATCAAAGTGAATTAAGTTTTTAAGTCCTAGGCATAGTGATACTGAATAATCATCCCTGCAGTATAGAGGAGTCATTCCTCTTTCAGTGAACACAGAAATGCCAGACTCTTTGTAAATCCATTCAGATCAAAATACATTCACATTCCCACGCTACACTGGGACCAAAGACTCTCTTAAGAGCTACTGAAAATGTTATTTGATGAACCTCTTACTGTGTTCAACTTCAGAAAAATAAATGCTAGTCCTGTGTAGACAGGCACACTGAATCAGAGTAACTACAGGTAGATGTCACAAAAAACCCCGCTGGCACTCAGGTAATGTTGAGAAACAAGCATCAGCATCCCCAATCAAGGTTTAAAAACACCATCACCTGGTTAAGAGGACCTGTTCCCTTTCTTATTTTACTAAAAACTCCCTGCTGTTCTTGCACATGATGCCACATGATGGCAGCAAACACCAAGCTTTAGCCTTACCTGCACAGGCTGTTCACCTCCTGTCCTAAAATCTTCAAGCTGCTGCACATGCCACGCAGCTACTCCGTAGGGCTCCTCCGCAGTCCGGCACTCCAGGGGATTTGCACGTAACTGTTCCTTAAGCCACATCTGCGTCCTCACTGCTGGCTGTATGGGAGCTCCACTCACAGCCTGCTGTCCCAGAGTTGCGTATCTCTGTCCGAAAGCTTCACAACTGGCTGCCATAGGTTTGCTTTCAGTTAAGGCACCGTAGGTCAAGTCTAAGGCATGTCTCCTACTTGAGGAGTCTGAAACAAAATCGTCTTTGCTGCATGTTTCAAATTTGTATTTGCAGTCCAGTAGAGAAGATCGTTTCTTCCCCATTTCCTTGTCCTCGATTTTTAGCAACTCCATGCTATCATGCAAACAACTTGGCCCATTTGTCCTTAATTGTGGTGACACAGCTTTGTCTGTACTAGCCCTGGAGTCCACTGAAAGACTACTGCTATCTTGGCTGAAGGTATTGGGTGAGCTGAGTTTAGACAAGGAGGACCATTTTCTTACAGGTCTTGCATCTTTCATGTCAAGAGAATTGTCCAGGGCACCCTGATTTCTGCCTCCTCCTGACCGTACAAAGCTTGTACTCCATTTTGAGCCATCAGAGTTGAAAGCTTCTCTGTGTTTGGAAAGTGAAGAGCTGGCATTAGACGGCATCACATGGGCAGTGGGAATAGAAACCAGAGATCGGCTGGGCTTAAACGAGGAGGTACCACTTGAAGTTGAATGATCTGGGAAGAGAGATTTAGCATGTAATTAAGTACAATACAGAACTCATTAACAGCAATGCCTAGAGGACAAAACATCAAATTCAAGGTGAAATGCAAAAATAAAAGGAAACCGGTTTCTTGAAAAAATAGTGTCTTCTGAACCATACAAGATTATGAGACTGGATACCTATTAAAGTGGGAGATTTTTTAATTTATTCTGCTCAGGTGCCATCAATACAAGATAAGAACTGTACTAAGCAATGGCAACAGCAGCTCCAGGCACAATTCTCAGGCTGTGGGCAGAAGGCAGCATTCATTCCTCAGCTTCAAGGTGGCAGGCTGGATTTCTTCCCCACCCCACATAATTTTAAGTAGCTTCTATATCACAAATGGTAGAGGCATCACAGTTCAGGAGCTCCAGGACTTGCTCCTCTGCCATCACCTCTCTTCTCATTTTTTAAAGGCAAAATAATTCACTAATTCAAAGTGCATTCACTTTGTACAGTGGCAGTGCTGGAGACGAGCCATTTTAATGATGGCCTCTTGGACAGAACTATTCATCCCTTTTGGTTCTCACTGATTTCAAACTACACTTCCCCGAGTGATTTGCTAAAAAACAAGACTCTGAAAAAAATTATGTTCCATTTAGGCTTTGTGTTGTTTACTGACTCAAACACAATACTACAGAAACTGTGTGCAGCATAATTTACGATATCTATCCCAAGCTGAAATGTCAAGAAGAGAGAAATCAGGGAGGTGATATGCAGGAGGGGACGGAAAAGCAAAGATGAGAGATAAAGGAGAGGTTACCAGGGGCTGGCTGAGAGCTCTCACACGCCCAGCGACATACACTTAGCATCACAGGCTGTGGACAACCAGAAATAAACACCTAATCCCCTCATTAGAGTATCAGCTACCACCAAGTGACTTGGCTGCGCCTTAGCAAGCTCATATTGCTTGTTAGGTTCGTGGCAGATAGACAGAATGAAATTGCTCTAATTAAAAGATTCTTTTGGCGCCCTTTTTGCCAAGGGCAAGACAGATACACTCTTCTCATTTCTCTCATCCTAACCTAGAGAGAACTTATTTCTTTGGGACAATTAAAAAGGAAAATAAATAAAAAAATCAATCAATTGCTCTAGAAGTTCAACTGACATACCCAGTTTGATGGCTGCACTAGGTTAATGTGATTAGGTGAAAGCCAGAACATGTTATTAATTGATCACACTTTCAAAGGATGTATTTCACACAGAATCACAGAATTCCCTAGATTGGAAAAGACCTTTAAGATCATCAAGTCCAACCATTAACCGAACACTGACAAGTCCTGACTAAAACATGTCCCTAAGCACTATGTCTACATGACTCTTAAATACGTCCAGGGATGGGGACTCCAACACTGCTCTGGGCAGACTGTTCCTTGTGTGCCTGATGACCCTTTCCATAAATAAATTCTTCCCAATATCCAATCTAAACTTCCCTTAGCACAACTTGAGGCCATTTCCTCATGTCCTATTACTTGTTACTCGGTTGAACAGACTGATCCCCACCTCTCTACATCCTTCTTTCAGGTAGCTGTAGAGAGTGGTACGGTCGCCCCTGAGCCTCCTTTTCTCCAAGCAAAACAACCCCACTTCACTTGACTCAATATACCATGCCACAGACAGGAAAAAGAAGAGCGTTTCCGATGGTGCAACGATTTGTAAAAATGGCAGCACCTCCCCCCCACCCCGTATCCAAATAAAAGATAACCTTACCCCCAACTTGCATGCTACTCCCTAGTTGGGACCAGATTTCCTCACTCCTTGCACTTGCAGAACAACACAAAAGGATATAGCACACTCCTCATGAGAAAACTGCATTATAGCCCACAAAATAATAATCAGTTCCCTGACTGACACCTGCTTATTACATACTTCTTTTCCAGCTCCTCTAGGAGCCAGGGCTCCTAAGAAGGTGGAAATCCTCACTGAAGCCTTCCTACCTCCTAATGGGTCACTGCCCCACCACACACCCTCCCGTTTCAAAGCGTAAGCTCATACCACATTGTCTCTTGCCCCTACCCAGCCAGGTACTCTCACACTGCTTAGAGAACACCAAAACTGTCAGAGCTGGTTGAAATGGACCAACCAACGGATCAGTTTAAAAGTTATTCACAGGGTGCTGATGACGGCCACAAAAGACACACAGGATGCTCGCATTAGAGAAAATGAAACGGAGAGAAGAAGTCTCCCAGCTTGTTACCTGATGGATCACGTTGCTAATAAATGTGAGGTACTATTTTGTACATGCAAGATGAAAGACCTTCCCTCCATCCTGCACTTCTTCCTTAAAAATTCTACACCGCAGCAAGAAACATTTTCCTTGGGTTTTTTCTCTGTCTTGACATTACTCAATGGGTGGGACATGTTGAGGAGAAAGACAGATGGCCATACAAACCATTTCAAGTGGAAGGAATCATGGTCTTCTGACCAAACACACTGAAGTGCACAGCTTTTGCAGCTTGGAGACAGTGACAGTGCAACATTACAGGTTCCCAAAATTGTGACGTGCCCAGCAGAAGCAATCAATCTGCCTGTGCCAGATGCAGTATCAGCTTCCCTCAGCTCTGCCTTCCTGTCTGCTCTTGTAGCACAGTAGACACTTACACAGACAGTCACTACAGATCGGGTACACCTTGCTACTCTGCACAGCAGAGGCTGCCAGCTTCCAGCCCTGCTCTGCAATAGGAATAAAGGTGCTCGGTCACCTCCAGCTGAGGACATCAAAGCAGTGACAAGAGGGTGAAAGAGGTATGTGACATGATGGAGCTGGAGTCTCAAACATATATATTATGAGATGAAAAGCACAAGGTTAGAGTCCTGCATTCTGGGGGCATTCAGCAGAAGGGTAAGGAGAGACTCCTTGCTCTCTTCCTACTCCCCTAGGAGCAGGGAGGAAAACACAGAGTAGGAAGAAATGCAGCTCTTCTTGCACAGGTACTCCACAGCCAGCAACTGCTGCCTTTGCAACACCCAAGCAAAGTAACTTTTGTACAGTACCTTACCCAGAACCTGGCTCTGACACAGCACAAAGTCAGTCCTGCGAAGGAAGCAGCCACAGGCTATTTTATACCCCAAATAAATAAGAGTGTATCAGGATTCAAAAAGAACTGACTGTGGGGACCTATGTTTTAGGCTATGCAGATTTCTATGAGTAGAAATTTAACAACTGCAAGGGAGAGGTAAGAGAAGAAATCTTATCTGTATCCATGTATGTGTAAAAGTTAAAAACAGTTCCATTAAAAAAAAATTACATTAGTATTTAATATAGAATTTTCTGTCTGAAATACTGACTTTATGTCACCTACTTGTGGTCTTCAAATAAGAATTAAAAACAATAATAATTAGAAGTATATGATCTTCACTTTTTATTAGAATACAGTTATTCATATGTAGTAGATTTTTATTTTTCCTTGTTCTACTCTAAGTTTAAAGCGCTGAAATAGATCTAAATTTCTTTTCCTCACTTCTGATTCTAAACTCTTCAAGCAGATATAAACTTGGAATGCCATGTACATCCAACTACAGCTGATGGACGTCTCTGATAATTTGTCTCAAAGTGAAACACAGCGATTTTGGCTTCAAGTTGTCCTAATTAGTCTTCCCATTAACACTCACTGAGACGTATGAGAAAATTCACACCACTTCTTAGAGCATATTGCTTTGGTCTGCCTTGACTGCAGGCTCAGCTGGAAAGAGAGCCAGTCTGCATTCTGAAACATCTCCTCACAACACAAAAAGCACGAAATTCAGAAGTTTAATTGAAAATAAGAGAGAAGCCAGAAAGCACCATGGAACTTAAAAAGACATTACTATTTCTGTAGTCACAGAAGTAAGCTCTCTCTGGCCAAATCCCACCAAAGACTACTTTATCCAAGCAGCTCATTTTTCCCTTCCATGCAGTTGGGGGTGAGGAAACACCTGGTTCAGAACTAGATCAGCATTACTCACATTTTCACCTGATTGAGCTAGTATTTATTTGAAGATTACAAACACTCTTAAACATGGCTTGTGTGTCTCTGGAGTCTTTCAATGTTTAAGACTGCTCTCATTAATGAAAACTTAGAGAGACAGGACATTAAAAAACATAGCAAGTTGCTACTGGTTTTCCTGTGACCAGTATCAAGATCATATGTCAAATTCTGCTTTTCAGTTATCCTAGTAACTTTTTCTTTTCTGCCTGTCACAAAGTTCCTTAGAGGACTTATCCAATAGGCATAATATTTTAATATCTGCTCCAATACTTCCCAAACCACATAAAGAGAATTGGAAAAATTATATTTTAAAAACACTCTACAAGATTTCTACCACATAACAGCAACAGAAGGAATAGAAAAGGAAGACCATTTCATATGACTTTCTTACTACCTTGTGTTACATTTCTGAACTATTTCATTACTGCATATCCGGGACAGAAAATAATAGAAGCAATTTTAGTCTTACTAAGAATCTAGTAACAGAAGTTTTGTTTACATGGGAGACAGGACAGCAGAGACTTTCTTCTGAAGAATGGGGAGAAGAAAGAAACCCTCCAACATGAAGTTAATAAACGCCTCCTACTCATTTACATTTTCCTGTGCTATGTTTTTAAATCACTAGTGCCAACTACATTCATCACAACTAGAACAAAGTCCCTGAATCCATTTCTCAGGCCAGACACACGAGACAATCATTCAGATACTTCAAAACCTTATCTGTTGCCCAACAGCCAGTCATAATGCGCAAGAGACAGAGAAGGTTCACTGTAACCTTGAACAACTCCTTTAGCTGCAAAATTAAACTAGTGCTTTAAGAACTCCCACCTCCAAGATACACTTCTATGTGTGACAATTTCTTCACTGTTCCCAGTAAGATATTATCAAACAACAGCAAAGCAATCAGCTAATACAGTTACCCAGTAGTAATCAAAACCAAAATGCATATGGTATGTATGTTTAGTGGGTGAATGTGTATCTAATGCCACTGAAAACAGAGAACCTTCCTTGTGTGAAAGACTTTGAAATTTGATATTTTATCCAGGATTAAAATTAGAAAGTCCTGATCAAGGAGAAAAATATCAGTATTAAAAGCAGCTGACCTTCTCTTCCTACTCTCCCTGCCACCCCCCAAAACACTGGCACAGATTACCCCAGCGCAGGAAAATAAACTGACTTACTGACCGAGCAGAAGATAAACGGGGGAAGTTACGTCTCTATTAGACAAACTGAAGGTTTTGAATCTGGCTGCGCTTTCCTGTAAAGGGTTCTCACATTCGTTATACCACGTCTGTTCTTCTGAATGCTTCTCTGAACTGTTCAGTACAACCCTGAACAACACAAATGCAAACTTAAGAGGTTGCAGCTGAGACAGAATTTCCGAAAACTGAAGCGATTTTGTCGCTTTTATTACTTTCCTTCAAGCAGCACCATCACGGAGTAAGACGTGTGATGAAACACTGGTAAAGCAGTGTTACCCCTGAGCAGTGTTACTGCAGAGAGGTGAGAGAAGGAATAAATGGCAGGTCAGCCTCACAGGCCTCCTACAACCTACAGAAATCAACAAAATACTACAAGAGGAGTTTGAAGGATTTTTAGTAAATGGAGTATAAAGTAGTGTTGGCCAAAGTAAAAGCTGTACACAGAAGTACCAAGGTAGCACACACCTGTCCAAGGAAGGAAATGCAGAGGTAACACCAGCACACGGTAAACAGCTTCTCAGACAGCCTTACAAACAAAAGGAATACTAAGTACGTGTGAAAATACTTTACCAGAAGCTTGCCTAACATATCCCATCTAACTTACAAACTGGCCATTCGGTATCTCCTCTACAGTTAATGACTTTCCTTTTTTCCATCTGCCACATCTCACTCATTTCCACAACATTTCCAGCAAACTCCCCTTCTCCCTTGTTTTCCAGAGAGGGGATAAAGTAGCAACAATCCTATTTAGTGTAGGAAGTGAGGACAACACTCTCAACTCTCGAAAAAGGGAGAATGGGAAATAAGTATGTTCTAAAGTTTGGCTAATGATGCTTAACACAGAAAGTGATTGTCACTGAACAAGATGAAATTATACTTTGTCATTGAGTAAAAGAAAGTTATTTACACATAATTAAAGTTATTTACTCGTATTTCCTTATTTTCCTACTACTTAAGTCCTGTTTTCAGCTTACCATTTCAACAGTTGCCTGGCCTCACTCAGATTTACCTATTTCCCTAGAACACAGTATTGACAAAGAAGATACCCTATAGAAGTTACTACTTCAACTGTACTCAGTTATAGTAGTTAGGGTACTGAAATACTCTCAGAAGTCTACTCTTGACCAACTCTCATTAGGACACAGCAGACACTCTCCAGCTTTGATTTATTCAAAAAATGCTGTCCCATACTTGAGAAGTCATCACTGTGCACCAACATCAGGCTTCCCCCACACCTTCAGAGATGACAGACTTGGCAAAAATCTCATTAGCGGAGTTGTTAAGATTCCAGCAACAAGGACAAGCAATTAAATGATACAGTGGACCACATGGAAGGACAGCATCTTCATATGATCTCATCTTAGCACTACAAACCAAGCTCTGCATTCCAGTGGCCATTTCGGGAGACAAAATTCCTAATTCCATCACTTAAGTTAGATGACAAGAGACGATGTGAGTATCTTCCCACAGAATTGCACATGGCTCATCAAACCAGAATCAGTATCAAAATGAAGCACACAATGGAGATTATACATTTGGTTATTTGAAGGTCACACATTGTAAGTTTAAAAACCACTAGGTAGGAAAGAGACAAGCTCAGCAGAAAGTGTTAGTTTTTTCCTATGTTCCATTGCAATCAGGTTTGAGGTTAAAGTTCCCAATATTAACTGAAGTTAAAAGACATTTAGTAAAATGATCTGTCACCCAAACCAACCCTCATTAAAAATTAATACACATTCCCCTGAAATATATAGCTGGGTTTTTTTGTGCAAGAAGACATCAGGTAAAATAATCCATATTTGGGTTTAAAAAAAAAAAAAAAAAGTTTCTTTAAACGACCTGTTTGGCAATATCAACTATCACAAGTCTCAAATAATAAAAACTTTACAGTGTATTTCAACAAATAAAAGCTTAACAAAAACTTCTAACAGTATTTTGTGTTTTGCAACAGTTGACTTCAGAGAGACTGCACCGAGCCAGTGCAACAGTTTCTGATAGAGGAAACCAAATGCAAACTCCACAAACAAGCAAAAAAGGCAAACACATATGAGTAGGTCAGTAAAACCCCTGGGATTTGCTGTGATAAAACTGAGGTTTTAACAGGCACCAGGTATATACATACAGAGAGAAGAAAAGAAGAAAACTCCCAAGCCCTCAACATATCACATACACACCAATTGCAGCCATTCTGCTTAAGGGATCTTAACATAGCTGACATTTTAAGATTTAATACAAAATAGTTCTGCCTACTAGCATTTCTGTGAAGTGACAATTTGCCTAAAAATATCTAGCATAACAATACTCAGATGGAGAACCTACAACTCCAGAAGAGAAACATCTTCAAACTAATTTAATAACTTTCTATTCTTGATTTGGGTCAAATTAGCTCACCTTTATGAAGTCCATATTCAGAAAATGATTTAACAAGGGACTGTAAAGGAGAGTAGCACTGTATAGAGGTGGTATCCTGCCTCTCCAAAATGAAGTAAGGTTATCAGTCCTGTCCAACGAAGACAGCTTCACTGAATCAGCATACAGTTCAAAAAACAGCAGGTGAAATATGGCTTGTACTATTATATTTCTCTCCTCAGCAGAGAGAAATAATTACAGCAGAGTCAACTTCTGCAAGATTCTATTCCATTTTCCTTACTGTCCTCAATTATTTCAGATGCCAATGCTAGAGAAATGTGAAAGTGCAGATTCAGTAAAAGCACGTGAGGCAAACAGGATGCTATGGGGTATTTAACCAAAGCAGAAAAGATTGCACAGACTGTACCTAATCAGAGTCTAAAGCAAACAGCAGGTAAGCCCAATAGCAAATTCTTACTCCCTATCGGTCACCAGAAACAAGTTATTTCTAAGTACTATTGGTCCAAGCTTGCAATGGCATCCAAAATGAAAACTATCTGAACCTGATACGTCTGCTAAATTCATCTACAAGGACAAAGGCTAGCCTAGCTTATATAAAATCTTTTTAGATGAGAAAGCTGAGCATGATAAGATAAAAGTATGTCTTAAAAGAATGAACATGTTTTACCAGAATATAATAAACCTTCTGATTTATGCATTTTGCTTCCTTATCCCAAGGTCATCACACACCCACAGTCAAATATAGTTGTGATTTCTAGAAACACAATATAATAAAGGATGCTCTGAAGAGTCATTTTCATAGTTAAACTTTCACAGCAGTAACTGCCACACAAAGAGACACCCCACCCCCAGTGCCTTCTCTCTGTGTACCCCTCTGCCCACCAGCTCTTCAGTGCTCAGCTTTGGTGCCATTATTACTGCTGTACATATACAGTATCTGATTGAGAACTGTGCTACAGGATGTTCATAAGCTGCTGTATGAGGATATGTGAGTAACATGCAACTGGCCACCACAAAACAGTAAAAAACATTGTGTATAAAATGTGGATACTCTATGTAAAAGGGCAGAAACTGAACAAAGGGGAGATTTTGTACCCCCTAGTATCTATCTTTCTTTTCCAGCAATCTGGAGCTATTTTTAGGAAACAGTTACATAACTAAGTAGAATGATTTTTTAGATTAACAGGTTCTATTTTTCCCCCTCAGATAAGAAGATAAAGCAATATTCCAGAACAGCAGTCATGCAATCAGGCAACTTCATTTTGCTGAAGTAAAAGTATGAGTGAAAACTTATTCTGCCACAAGGATTTTTTTTTATTATTATTTCCTTTGTGGTTGGTTGCTTCTTTTTATCCAAGTCTAGATCTTAACTTGCATTTGCCTTTTTATGACGGCCTTCTACAGCTTCCAATTTCATTTTCTAACAACAAGCTCTTAAGAGTGAAGACATGCAGAAATCAAATATCCCCCTAGGACCTTCATTAAAAGTAATGGATGGCTAGAGAAAAAAAAATACTATGGATGTCACAATGTATCTGTCCTCCTTCCTTTCTGAACCTGCAAGATACCTACGCCACAAATACAAACTACTTCAACACCAGATACTCCCTCTTGCTGGCATTACTTCTTCATCCCCAGCTTGGGGTGACTTCAAAAAAATTGGAGTAACTTGGCCCATCAGAACAGAAATCCACCCCTGCCCTCCAGAGGGGTGAAATAGTAGGTATTTTTGTTCTGTGTGAGAGAACATCCAGTAGCAGGAACATACCTACCCCTCCACTTTCCTCTGCCAAGACAGACGAGCTGAAAACTTGCTCAGGTTCCTAAAGAAACTTACTTGTATTATCCCAACTCTCTAACTTAACTCCAGGTGCCATTTCCAACAGCAGCATT
>NW_010325308.1:0-11521 GCF_000700745.2 Antrostomus carolinensis | reverse complement strand
GAAACCACCTCACCTCAGACATGAAGGGGAAAGGAGGTGCATGTGAGGAGAGACACACATGAGGAGAGTTAAGAGGAGAGATTCACACAAGGTGAGTTAAGAGGAGAAACTCCCTTTAAGCCAAGGGACCAAAGCAAAACCTGAGGGTTCCTACAGAGCACTATCATTCCATGCAGTTACAACTTCGCTGTTGACCAAGGTGTGTATCAACCCCTCACATTTTATTCATAAGTACAGGCAGAAACAGAGCCTACAACTTAATGTCATGCAACTCTAGAAGGTTAAATCCCACTTTCAACTTCCAAGGAGACTGGAGTTCCTGGCTATGTTTTTGACATCGTTACCTATTACTGAAAGTTTAATCCCTGTTACTACTAACATGGTCTTTAACTTAAAAATAACATATTTAGATTCATCTGGTACCCATTCTGCTCACCACTAAGCAGAGGATCTTTTCTCTTGGTTCATAGCCCACCAAGAATAGCTTTCTAACAAGAGCAGCAGCTTTCAGCTTTACACCAGGATACACAAGTGTGGAAGAGAGGACATACCTTCATCTTCATTTTCTCTCCCAACCTCATTTCTTCTACTGATTTCCCCCAGTTGAGCCTTACACACAGTAGTCATCCTCCCAGTTTATTTCTGCACACTCACTTTGGGAGCCCCAGCCCAAACTCATAATCATAGAATAGAATAACGTAGTTTGGAAAAGACCCTTAAGATCGTAGAATCCAACCATAAACCCAACACTGCCAAGTTCACCACTAAACCATGACCCTAAGCACCACATCGACACATCCATTAAATACATCCAGGGATCCAGGGATGGCAACTCAACCAGTTCCCTGGGCAGTGCATGTTCCAGTGCATGACAGCCCTTTACTGGGTGACCCTTCCAAGTATCACGCAGGCTTCTGTACAACAAGAGCACACGTGTTCCAGGTTTTACCCAGATGGGAAAATGAATCCTTTCACAGGCAGAAGCAGGTGCTGTAAGCAGCCACAGCAGTGAGGCTGCCATGGGCCCAGCACAGCAGGAAGATCCTGCTGGATGGCTTTCACACTGTCTAGTGGGACTGTCCCTGTCTATCTCCTTCCTCCTTCCTTCTGCTGCAGACAAAGGTCAGGCCAGGTCGCCAAACACAGCCAGCTTGCTGCAGCACTGCCACTGCTACGTACCACTTAGTGGTTCATGTACCACAAGCAATTTACTTATTACACTTTGGGAATGTCTGCAACCCTTCCAAGGGCCAGAAATCATCTCTAGGAAGCCCAAAAATTCAGCTGCTGCCTCAAGAATAATTTAGCTCACTGGGGAAGTCTCTCCTTTTCAGATGCTTATCCACAAATGCTAAGAGTGTAGCATTTTAACAGTATGGCATATATTCAACTGGAATATGTCTGCTGAGGACCTAGCAGTCTTGGTCTATGTAATTACTTACCAAGACTTGGGGAAAAAAACAAGGTATTTAAAAAACAAACAAAAAAACAAAAAACCCCTCAACATAAAAAACCCCACATAAATACACAAAAGGAAAAAAACAAGGTATTTAAAAAACAAACAAACAAAAAACCCCTCAACATTAAAAACCCCACATAAATACACAAAAAAGCAAAATACCATATTGCAGAAGTAGATCTAGCTCTCTCTTTTCTAGCTTTTGAATTCTTAGCTTTGTTACTCTTCCCTTTGTTTACTACACAAGATTCTCTCCTTCCATTAAAGTTTCTTGGACACTTTAGGTCTTTGATAACAAATCAACAGCCTACTCCACATGTAGGTCACCATCTGGAATCCAGTTCAGGTCACAGAGGATTAAGTTTAAACTGGATTTGAGCATAGCTCTATATCCTACAGAAGTAAGTTTTTATACTTATTTTTTAGGCAGAGCTATCCTTATTTCCCAAATGAAGAACAGGAGGCAACAGTGTTACAACAACTAGCCTGATGTCACTGCATAAACCTTACCTGCTCCCACCCACTGCTCCCCACACTGAGCAGTATTGGCTACCCCAGTATAATGTATGTATTTTAAACTCTGCAAATTCCAGCAGAACAAAAAAAAGGAATAAAATTTTTTTTAAAGAGGGGGAATTCTCCAGCATTTTCCTATAGCAACTAAAAACTTGATACTTGCCAAAAGAATTCGACACTCCTATTAGTAACAGAAGCATTTCTGAAAGCAGCAGCAGCAGCAAGGAGACATGATGGAAAAGTTACTGAATTCCACCCTACAAATCTGATTACAAGACAATAAACAGATGTGGGGAAACCTCAATTTCCCTGCACCTTTTTTCCTGCACCACCTGGCTCTCACCATTATGACTCCAGCTTCTAAAACTTTCTTTTCCCAGATGCAGCTGTGAAGCCCTGGTACTGACTGACCATAACTGCGTGCTGTTCCATTTCCAATACATAATTTCTCCACAGCATAAAACAAAGGAGAGGGATTCACATTTCTGTAACGCCCATAAACAACCCCCCCTCTAAGACCTCCACCTTCCCCACATACACTCTGAGGACTTAATTTTGCTTTTTTTGGAGGACAGTTGATAGTTTGAGCAAATGTGAATAATGCACTGGTAAAATTAGCAGTGTTAATTCAGAGGCTATAATTAGAACTACATCTTTCACTCTTAGGAGGATTCCTGTACTGTAAAAAAAAAAACCAACAAGCTTTCCCTTCAGAAAGGAACTATACTTCTTTATATGTCCACCATCAAAGAAGTCAAAAAAGATAGTTTTAAAGGCTGGAGAAAAAAAAACAAAACTCGTGCATGTTACCATCTGAATAATAGTACCCTGAATTTTTCCTGGAACATACATACATATTGTAATGCTTACCAGCATTTTTTCACCTACTAGTAGTCCGTCTTTAAAGTAATGATTATTATATACCATTCATCTAAACCTATATGTCACATTTTTAGAAATATTCTGAAAATTTAAGGTCATTTGTATCCCTTGAAAAGGCTGGCCAAAGGATCTGATTTTAACTATAACCCATGCTTAAATAAACAGATACCAAATTAGGAGAGAAATGCATAATGCCCAGTATAGTCTTTATCCCAGCTTTTTCCTAATGGAAATATTTGGCTTTGCAAATAATTTCTAAAAAAGAAATATTAACAGTAGTTTATTACTTCTGCATTCTTTCACTGGTAATTCATTTCTAAGAAAGTGATTGTTTCTCCCTGCGCTGCTGCCTATGCCACGGAGAGGACACCATTTGGTCCACCAAATCCACCCTCCCTGGTATGAAACACAACACTTGCTACAAATGATATAAACAGTCTCAGATTAAAAGACTTGATCCACTGTAGAAAACAGAACTGTAACCAAACTCCAACTTGTGTACCTGAGATAATTTCTGTAGTCATTCAAGATAAAACATGCTAAAGCATTCAAAACAAAAAGACAACAGAACACACATACAAAATCCTTCCTTGGGGAAGTTTTGGGGCTTGATCACCATAATTCTAAAAGTCAGTTTGGCACCTAAATTCCCAACAGCATGGTTTACCCAGCAGCTAAATGGGATGCTGCTTCAATGCCACATGCCTCCCTGAGTACCCACTTTTCTTCAAAGAGTTTGGTGATTACTTCTCTCTGCACCCCATTAAAATTAGAAGACAGAGCTTGTATGTCCATTTTGTTTTCTGATGCGCATGGCTATGAGCACAGAGCCAGAGGTGGGGGAGCAGACAATGTTTCAATTGCTGCCCTTGATAATGGAAAGAATTCAGTGTTTATAAATTTATTTCCAGTTGTTGGCTCACGTACTTGGGTATTTATAGTACACATCACTATGGTATCCAAGGATATTAGCAGTGCTCTGACCCACGCAGAACAATACAAAACTGTTTCTTCTCTGCTCTCTAACCTATAAAGAAACACCTCAGTTGTGGTATTACTAGCACAGCATCTTCCAGAAACTAAAAATAGAACTCTTAAAAAGCTAGACTCAATTTCAGATCCTACTTTTTAATCAAAACAAGCAGGGAACAAAGTATAGCATAAAAACTGGTGTGGGAGAAAACAGCTTACCAGGACCTGCTCTCTGGCTCTGAAATAAAGTCAGCTCCATAGCCACTAGCTCAGAGAGTCTTATTTGTCTACTTACAGCAAGTATTTAAAGAAAAAATTTAAATTAGTCTCAGGACGTTAATAATTGAAGTCATCTTTCACCCCAGAGAAACACAAGAGCCATTTTGTGCAACGTGGTATCTACTGTGTTCTCCAGTGTTACCGAATAGTACCAGTAAATCCCTAACACAGCAAACTGTAATGGCATTCAGCCCACAGCCAAGCTACTCCAATGAAACCCGAAACTCTGCTGCAAAGGGCAGCAACTTTAGAAGCTACACACAGATCTTCACATCACCACTCAAGTGGTAGAAGGTCATTAATGCACTTCAGCTTTAGAAGAGCAGTTGATAGAAATGATTTTTGATAAATCAAAACTAACATGCTTCACATTCCATAAAATATGTTTACAATCAATCACTGCTAAACTGTATTTCGCACCCTGGACTAGCACTTGTAGGCAGAGAGGCACAATTGAAGTGATGGAACGGTGGAAACAGAATTGTATCAATAACAATTATAAACACAGAATCCAAGAACAGCCTCTTAACAGAAACCTCAAGTATTTTTTTATCCTGCCAGATTCTGTACTGCACTTTATTTTTAGGTTTTAATTTATATTCTCACTTATTATAGGCCAGAAAGATTAATGATGACACAAAAAAAGAGCCTGGTAACTGTGCTGTACATATATGTACACATACAAACTCTCACATAATGCATATTAATTAAAATATCTACATAAGCACATGTAAAGGAAAAATGGATTTAACGAGCCTCACAATCAGTAAGCTTTAAGAGGGAAAAAAAAATCCATGCTTCTTTAAGTCTGATACATGACTTCTGAAACACAGAACTCTACCACACGTGTCATGCTCTCCACCAAGTCCCACACTTACCTCCCAACAGCTGGAATAATACCCACTCATGTAAGCAACAGCCTAATTACTGTTCTTCAATTCTTACAGTAAATTAAGGGTATACTACTCTCAGGGGAGTACAGTACTCCCAGAGTAATACAAACAAGAACTCTTGGTGATAAGTTACATGTTTTATAAGTTCTACTAGACTATGCTACCTGCCAGAATTAACTAAAGTAAATATTCATATATATTCATAATATTCCTACCTACTCTCAAATTCCCATTTCATTCCAAGACTTCAGTAGTACTTATTTAAGAGCTTCTGAGTTTTTCACATTCCTCATCTCCTTCCAAAATATTCCACCGCAATTTCCATTAAGAATTAAATAAACTTTAATCTCCATTAAAAAATTAAATTAAATTCATGGCTACACACAGAACCTGCAATTTTTGCTATTCACTCATGTCTGCATATATATTGCATCTTTGTATCCTGCAAGAGTTTGATTATACCACTTACTGATATAAGTCTTAACATGAAGCAAAACAATGCAACTTTCCCAGACCTCATTTTACAAAGAAAAAGGAAAAAAAAAAAAAAAAAAAAAGCAAGAAAGGATGGACAAACATATTACTGCACTAACTCATAAAGATACTCTAAGAGCAGAATTCTCACCAGTATAAATCAAGGTCTGTTTCTTACTATTTATCACAGAATCATAGAATAGATTGGGTTGGAAAAGACCTCCCAGATCATCAAGTCCAACCCCTGATCCAACTCCAATTACTATATCATGGCACTAAGGGCCACGTCCAATCTCTTTTTAAAAACCTCCAGGGATGGTGAAATTTATATCACACATTATTCTTTTTAAGCCAAAAGATGATTCTCCAGACCCAAGTTTTACAAGAGTAGAGCCATTAGTAACATCAGAAGTTACAACAAAGACCATAAACCAGGAAGTCTGGCCAGAACCAACTTTTCATCACTTTCCTTTTTTCATAAGGAACTAACACTGAAAACAAACAGAAAAGTAAGGAACTGGAGCAGTTGTGTATGTAAAGTTAATCCAACTGAGCATCCTGTACTGAAGTCCTCTCACACAGTCCCCTCAGCATCAAGGAGTAAGATCATCTGAATACCCGGTGGAGGCGAAAGAGGTTTCATGGAAAGGTCTGAATGTGGAAAGCACACCTATCCTGTGGACTCCTTCAAGTCAGGTTTGTTTCCCCCAATTCTCTCTCAATCCCATTAGGAAAGAGAAGATGGGGCACAAATGAGACCTGACCAGGAACATCGAAGCTGGTGACACTGATGGGAGCTGAGAGAGAGAGAAAGTAACACAAGATCAAGATCAGACCATGTGTCACAGGGACAGTGTGTTTCCAGTTCTACAAAAGCCATGAATCACTTCACTCAGGAGTTTTTAGAAGCTGTGTTAGACTACAGATATCCAAGCAACCTCCATAAAAAGTGCCATTGTTTTCTTCACAAGGGATTTTTTTCATCATGAATACTTTTTCTCCTAATCTAGACAGGGCAAAAAGAGTTCTTCCACAAGCAGTAATCACAGAACAGAACAAACTTCTCCAGTAGAACTTACAGAAAAGCTGTGATTTCCAAGACACCATGTCCATCAAACCTGCAAATAGCCTGGGCTTCCGTTCAGTTCCAATACAGAATGATCCTTCATGGATCTATGACACCAGATTCACACAAGCATGATAACCACATTTTGGGGGGGCATCTTCATACTCTGGAGATAACTTTTTTTTTGTAGTTCTCCTCCTAGATGGAAAATAGCGACACTCTACAGCGACAGAACTTGCATATGCATAAAAGTAAAAAGTCATATAGAGTTTAAATATCTGAATTCACAGCTTGGTACCTATTCAAGTTAATTTTAGATCATGACATATAGACTTTTTACACAAACCACTAGTGTGCACTAAGCACACATTTCGCACAGGAATAAATAAAGGTTGATTTAAAAATTATTGCTTTTAAGAATGATACTAAAACACAAAGTTAAATAAAAATATCATTATACTATACTGAACTTGCCCATTCTTAGTTTACTTCTGCCAGAAGTAAAAAAAAACCACAACAAAAAACCACCTCAGCACATCTCATCTGAATTCTTAATAGTCTCTAAAATTTTTTCAACTAGACTTCTTTTGGCTATGAAAATTTCTCTAACACATGAGGAGAAAGAACCACAACTAATGATTACAGGTGCCCCAGTGAATCCAACTCCCTTTCTATGCACTCTGAACGCATTTTTAATTCACTTTTCAAGCTGAGCTGGTTAGAATTAAAACCTTGCTGTCACCCTCAACAGCAAAGTACGAGTACGCACAGACGGTTGACGCAGGGGGAAAGAAAGGAGCACTTCTAACCATACTACTTCTCAAAGAAAAAGTGTACTCCAAAAATGTCTCTCACTCACTTAAAAAGTAACTGTGTGTTCTTTTCAATTTGTCTATAAGATGGAACAATAAACCATAATTCTGCCCAGAATCTCTGGGTGCTCCTATGGTAAAACTTATTAATGGGAAAACTGAAAACCTTCTGCCACTTCATACAAAAAAAATGCCATTATTTAAATCAGCCTAGAAAGATTGTTCTATTTTTGAAAATACAAGATATTTTTGGCCTTTAACAGTGATAGGCTAACCCCTGATGGAAAAGGATGTGCCACAAAGTGTTTATCATAGTTCATAGAATTTAAGAAACATGCAAAGGATGTTCAGTCTTCTGATTCACTGACCAACATCAAAAATAAAGTCATCCTGTATATTTAAGAACAGCAGCCCAAACAGGGAGGCATGCACTGTTCTTCAAAGCGAGATACCTCAAAAATATATGTATATATTTAAACTCTGTTTTACAACATCTAGATTTGCTAAAAACTGCAGGGGGTAGTTGTGAGCCAGTACAATGTTTTGGCCAGGAAAAAACAAACCAAAACATAACCCTCAACCCACCCACCCCCCAAAAAAACATAAGTACATAAATGGCAAATATCTGTAGCATGATGCTTTTGCTCTTTTATTGTTAAAATACAGGGATGAAAAGAGTTTATCTCAAAAGAAATAGGTAAAACAACTCTCACCCTGCAATCAAAAGGTTATTTACAGCTACATGTCAGTGACCATCCTGCACCCAGAAGGGAACACAGGGTCTCCAGTTTTTAGTTGGTTTTTTGGGGGGTTGTTTTGTTTTGTTTTTTCCTGGCAGTATCAACACTGCTGAAGTTGTCTAGAACTTAACAGAGCCACAAGAAAACAAATCTGAAGCAACAAGTTCATTTCAGTCCAGTTCCAAATTCAGTGCAGCTCTCAACCCAAATACCAACCTCTGATCCTCACAAGCAGTCACCTGGTGCCACCTGGCACATCCAAATGAATGCAGTAAATAGTTCATATGGTTTTGGCAAAAACTGGACAAGAAAGACTTGTATCTCTGTTTTGCATAATCAAGACTATTCTTCTGACTGTGTGCAGACTTAATACAAGTTATTTTAAAATAGCACCTACAATATTATCTTTTGTACATAGCTATAAAGCTAAATTTCAGATGGAGGAACATCAACTCGGGAGATGTTCTCACCTCCACTATCTTGATATATTTCGTACCAATTCCTCTTAAACAAAGTAGATCTTGAATTAAGAACCTTATTCTTTCACCATATCCCTAAAGTCTCACTCCTGGTAAGAACAAAGAACAGTGAAACTACGAGCTATCAAAGAAACTGAATTTGCTTATACACTTCTTCACTGGAAAGTCTTTTTTTCCCTTCCATTAAGACCCAACATTAATAATGAATTCACTTGAGCTCCTGGTTATGGCTCAATTTTCTTCACTCTCCAATACTTCTATTTACAATTAATTAATGACATGCTACTTTTACACTTCTATTTTTAGCTGAAAATACAAAAGAAGTGTAAACCTACATAAATCAGCTATTACCAGTTCATAAGTGTACCTAAATACACAAATCCCCAGGTCTCCAAACCTTCACTAAAATTACATTGTACCACTCAGTATGAGGCTGTGAAAAAGGGTGAAAAAGGGTCACAGATTCTAGGTAGTGGAGATAAACAAGAAGCAAACTTTACAAGCAACATGAGAATGCAATGTGAGAATATGACCACCAGCTCCAGGAGCACTAAGTGCACTACTTTGTCTGTCATGGAAAGGATTAAAAAGGAGTCCTGTGATTTTTTTTTCAGATAAGGCTGCAAATGCTACTAGAATATGTACATTAAACACTGAGCAGTTACAGAACGTTTCCAGTGTTCCTACAAAGGTAGTTTAAGGCTCAGTATGGTCCTTCCTCTCTTTTATCTCACTCCTGTTTGCTTCTCCAGATCCTGAGTTACAGAGCTGCTGGATGCAGGCCAAAGAATTTTCTTTAACATAACAGCAGCAAGGAAAAGTGCAAAGTCCCGCATGAAATCTCTCAGCAAAGGTGTTCAATGCTTGGCATGCCCAGGTCTCATGATACTAACCTAAATATAGACAAGATCATTACATGATGCTCCTTTTTTTCTCCATTAGAATGCCAGATATCCACCACACTCCAAAAATACAGATTACAGGACATATTAAAAACAAATCCCCAAGACATCACCTGAGCATGATGCAAATGAGATGGAACAAGGGGCAGAGGTTGTACTGGGTTTGGCTGGGACAGAGTTACTTTTCCTCATAGCAGCCCCTATGGTGCTGTGTTTTACACTAGTGACCAAAACAGTGCTGGCAACCTACCAGCGCCTCAGCTACTGCTCTAGACTTCTCACACAGCATCAAGGCCCCTGCTACTCCAGTGAGGGGGTGCACAAGAGGTTGGGAGAGGACACAGCTGGGACAGCTGACCTGAAATACCAAAGAGATTCCATACCATACAATGGCATGATCAGCAATAAAACAGGGGCAGTTTTTTTCCAAAGTACTTGTTGCTCGGAGACTGGCTGGGCATCGATCTGCTGGGGTTGCTTCTGCATCACTTGATTTTTGTTTGGCTGGTTTTCCTTTCACTTATTAAAATGTCTTTATCTCAATCTACAAGTCTGGGTTGTTTTCCTTGCTTTTGCTCTTCTGATCCTCTCCCCTATCACACTGGGAGAGTGAGAGACCGCATGGGGGCTTACCAGCCAGCAGGGGACAACCTCCCACATCATCTCAAACACACTATTTCTGGTACAACTCAAACAGTGACAGAGCTTCCAAAACAGATATGACAGAAATAACTTTTTGCACAGTATCAAAGTAAACTGAGCCAGCACTGTGCCCTTGTGGCCAGGAAGGCCAATGGCATCCTGGGGTGCATTAGAAGGGGTGTGGTTAGTAGGTCGAGAGAGGTTCTCCTCCCCCTCTACTCTGCCCTGGTGAGGCCGCATCTGGAATATTGTGTCCAGTTCTGGGCCCCACAGTTCAGGAAGGACAGGGAACTGCTTGAGAGAGTCCAGCACAGAGCCACCAAGATGATTAAGGGAGTGGAGCATCTCCCTTATGAGGAAAGGCTGAGGGAGCTGGGTCTCTTTAGCTTGGAGGAGACCGAGGGAAGACCCCATTAATGTTTATAAATATGTTAAAGGCGAATGTCAGGAGGATGGAGCCAGGCTCTTCTCAGTGATGCCCAGTGGTAGGACAAGGAGCAATGGGTGTGAGCTGGAACACAGGAGGTTCCGCTTAAACTTGAGAAAAAACTTCTTTACAGTGAGGGTGACAGAGCACTGGAACAGGCTGCCCAGGGAGGTTGTGGAGTCTCCTTCTCTGGAGACATTCAAGACCCGCCCAGACGCTTTCCTGTGCAACCTGCTGTAGGGAACCTGCTCCAGCAGGGGGATTGGACTGGATGATCTTTCGAGGTCCCTTCCAATCTCTAACATTCTGTGATTCTGTGTGATTCTGTGAAATGCTGCCAAGTCCTAAGTAAGCACAATTTACTTTCACTGAGTTATTTCTAATTAGAACAAACAGAAGTCACCTTTCTAAAAAACAAGTATGGATGATAGCTGAAGGCAAAATTCACCAAGTTAATTGGGCAGAAAGCTCCCACTAGCTGGGAAAAAATCCTGCTAGTGTTTTTAATGTGAGGTAAAGCGAGCATGTGCATACCATGAGCTTGTTTCTATGGAGAACCCATTACAAAAGAAAGCAAAGTAAGAAGTTAAAGCAGCATCTATTTCTCTCTGCAGAACATTCACATCTGGAACTAGTGAGTGCCCTTAGTTTAGTTCAGCCAATTTCATACTCAGAGTACAAAAGTTCACACAAGGAGTATGCTACTGTCATTTGAAGCAACTTCTCCATATCTTGTTTTAGTGGAAACTTCTCAGCATCGTTTTTTCCTATCCATTAAATCCTGGATATGGGTTACTAGAGTTCTGAAATAACCCATGTTTAAATTTTGTTCAAATCCTAAAAACAAAAACCCCAAACCCACAACTCAGAAAATAAACAGCCAAGCTCTGAAGTATCTCTTCTACAGGGAACAGAGTCTAGTACAGGCTTAAGTGTAGTGCATATTTCTGATTGTCAGGATGGATAATATCCAAATCA
>NW_010325307.1:0-40370 GCF_000700745.2 Antrostomus carolinensis | reverse complement strand
AGAGGGCGGCTACCTGGCCTGGCCCGCTCCTGGGGCGGCGGAGCTCGGGCTGGGGGCGAGCGCCTCTGTGCCGGGGGAACGCAGAAGCGGTCGTCATGTAGCGCTGACCGACTGGGTCTAACGTACTGGCCGCGGTCGCAAACGTTGTTGTGCAAAGAATGTCATTGTTTCCCTCCCTTTTATGTCCGCTGTCACTGTTTTCGTAAGGGGTGTAGGAATGTGCGTGGAGGTTAGCGAAGGAAGGAGCTCGGGGATGTTCTGTTGTGCTCAGGCACACTCTCGCTGGGGGGGAAACACGACCAGGGTTCCCTTGGGTTAGCGTTCTGAATGCATAATCTGTAAAATGGAGTTTTATTGTGCTCCACCGACTTGGTCGTTAATTTATTTGTGAATTCTGTGGCTTGACGAGTGTTGGGTTACTGCTGTGGTTGTCTCCTTCCATGGTGCTATGTTATTCGGTGCTTCTGAAAACACATTTAAAAATATCACGACTATGTAAATGGGCATTACGTCGGCTTAAAAAAAGGAATCGCCAAACTGCGCTGGGCAATCTGTATTGCTGCGGGTGAGGGGCAGGCGCTCACAGCCGGACACGGTTCGGGGTGGAATGTTGCCTTTTTTACAAACTCACCAAGCAAACAATTGCCTGGTTTTAGAGGTTATCGATTGCTTGGTGCGAGGAGTGTGATTCACAAAATTAAGAATTCTTGCTTTTATATGTCCCAGGCTTTAAGCTTTGTTTTAGAAACAGAATGTATGTGACACTAAAAATGCTACTTTTTTTACTATATTGTGGATTGTGTTTTCCCCCCACTCTCTAGCTATAGTTCAAGTAGCATGTTGTTCATGCCCTTCCTTACGAAATGGCCTGTGTTTTCAACCTTTGGTTATATGTGAGAATCGTCTAGAATGCTTTATTTTTAGAACCTATTTTGGATGTTATTCTTGCAGGGTAGTATTCTCTAGAATCTATATACAATTATGGAAACACTGAGTAACATTTAAGGAGATATTTACTAACACTTAAAAGTCAGAGCCATAATTTGTAAACTCTAGTGGCAAAGCTGACATAAAGAGAGAAAGGGTGGTAAAAGGGGTAGCTTTTCAGGGGTTGTATCTGCTATGTTAAATAGATAATATATGCTGCCCCTTGTAAGTACTTGCTCTCTTCCTAACTTTGGTATTCAAGTGTTTTTCTGTTCAAGTACTCTTTCATTACAATTCTTGGTAATTTAAGGAAGAACTGTCATGTTACGGCTGGTTTCTGAGGCAGGATGACTAAGGGTGTGCTTATGTGTCGTAGTGGAGTGCCATTTGGGTAGATCCAAACTCCCTGAGAAGCAGGATGGATGCTCCAGCCTGCACTTCAGCCTGGGTGCAGTGCAGTGCTAATGTGGCTATGTTCTGTCTGGTGTTTGAGCTAGCTACACAGCACTGCATTATGCTATGGAGATATACTCCTAGGAGTACACCTAGGAGTGCTGGAAGCCTGGCAAGGTTTTGGCAATACTACCTAGGTGTAACGAGTCCCAGATTAGTACTCAAGTACTGGAGCATCATTGCGCCCTCTAAGTGCAGTATTTGGTCTTTGTGTTACCTGTTCTCTGTCTCCAAGGCACAAACAAGTATAAATCACAAAGGGAGTGCGTAGAGCAAGAAATGATAAAGTTTCTGTTAGCAGCAGGTAGTTTCTGTGGGTTAGGTCTCATTTTGCATTTGTAATTAACATTAACTTCTCGTTAGTTGATACTTGCTAATGTGAGTATGCTCTTCCCCTGCCCTCAGTAAGGGAAGAGGGCGTTTTTCTGTTTGCCCTGGTTCCACAGTACTGTCCTAGATGGAGTGAGTGCTGCCCTTATCCTTCCATGGCTTTCGTTCTGAGGTGGCCATCCCTATGAATCGCTCCAGACCCTTCTGCTAATCCTCAGTGGAGTGAAATGGTAATTCTTGTTGACAGTTTCATTGCTGCCCACAGGGAGCAGCATAAAAATGTTGAAGTTGACTTTTTGTCAATTTTTGTATTCCTGGTCTCTCTGACTGGGATGGATCTTGCAGAAATACAGAAGATACCCTCAGCTGCAGGAAGGGAGGAGGGCAGCAGTGGGCATTTTCAAGATGCTTTGCAAACAACCAGAACTGAGTTACCTTTTAATCCTGGCTTTGGAAGGAGGTGTAATTTACATTGCCTTTGTGTCTTCTTTAATAAGTGTGAACTCCCCCAGTCAATTAAAACTAATTTAAGAGAGGGGAGAGGTCTAAGAAAGTTTACCTTCCCCCAGACTGTGAAAGCTGACATTTGAGGGGCCATGAGAGCCCTCCTCCCGAAAAACCATAAAGGCAAGGAGATCACAGCATTTTGTGCGCTCCTCCTGGAAGCAAAGAGGTGATCTCCAGCTGGCTGACCAGCACGCACTGAGCTTCAAACCAGCTACAGCATATGCTGCCTCTTGCTTAGCGCTGTACAGAGATAGGTAGGTGATGGGGGATGGAGCTGACGGTACGTGAAGGTGGGTTTAAGGGCACAAGAGAGAGCTGAACGTTAACAAAAGCATGAGAGCAAGCGTGAGTACTGGATATGGGAATATAGGGGCTAGTGGAGTTTTATGAGGTGAAGGATCTTAGGGAGACATGGGCAAGCTTAGAGGCAACTGTCGTAATTAATGTGAAGTGGCCACAGGGCTGTTAGGAGCAAATCTGCAGGAAACCAAGCTTCATTAGTTCTGCTGTAAACAGAACTACTCATTAAATTGGGAACTCCAGACCTGAAGGCTGGACTAGTTCTCTTTGCTGGTGAGCAGGCAAATGAAGACTCCAGTTTTCACAGGCTGCTAAGTTTGTTTCATAATTATAGTTTTGTAACTAAATTAATTAGTATTTTCAGAATTGAAATTATTATCCTGGTAAGAAAATGAAGAAAATAACTCAGTTATCCAGTATCTCCTTCCCTATAGCTCTCTCCTGCTCTGTGAAAGTGTGTTAAATGACTCTTTCCTTATACTTTTCATGAGTGCAACCTAGCTGATATGTAGTCTGTTTTTTCTTGAAATTGTTTTAATGTCTTTTTTCTTTTTAAACAAAGAGAACACTATTTAATGGGAATTTTACCTTCCTTAGCTTTCTTATCAATTTACTGCTAGTGGGGAATATGGTGAGAGCAACTGGCACTAGTTGTGAGTACTGTTAGTCTTCTGGAAGACAACTGCTCTTGCCTTTACATGCAGATCCTTGTGGCCAGGATTTGGAACCCATTCCTCTTTCTTAGTCATCCTATAATATTTACAGATGTTTAAAAACACCTGCTATACAAGTACAATGTGTACAATGCATACAGTTTAATCCAGGGGTTTTCTTGATGATTTTCATGGTCTACGTCACAACTTGGTAGTTAGACGTCTTGATCTTTCATTCTTGAACATTCCTGTTGCATGAAAAACGTTTAGCTAAAAATAAAAATCCAAGCAAAACAAAAAGTTTCATATACATATATGTATTTGTGTGTGTGTATATATATATGTGTGTGTGTGTGTTTCGCTAGTCACTGAGAGAACCCATAACTCTTTTTCCTGCTTGGGTAACAGTGGGTGTTATTGGAGGAAGCTGGGAACTCTTATTTTTCCTTACTGCTAACTGCCTGGAAAAGCCTGTGTGCGGCTCTGATGGCAGTGATAACTCTGGGCAAATAAAGAAATGGCCAGGAGGAAGGAGGTGGAGTCAACGCCATACGATCTTGCCATATGATCTCCCTAGTCTTTACTGTCCCATAAGAATTGCTTTCAGGGCCACAGGTTTTAAAATGTCTATTTAATCACTACTGCCAAGATTTGATGTGGTGAGGGAAGAGGTGTTTTCCTATATTGTGCTTGAAAAGTGATTTTTTTTAAAGGAGTAAATTTTAAAAAAATAAATTATTAAAATTATTTTGCTTACTGGAAGTGCTTCTGAGTTCTGTTAATTTTTATGGTCCTGCAGTTGTATGTTGAATATAGTCATATATTCAGCTGTATGTTTTCTCCATGTGAAAGAGAAAATGGAAATAAGCTTTTAAACGCATGGTGTTCAACCGTTAATAAAAAGTATAGTTATAAGTTGCAGTGGTTTGTATTGTGTATTTATTGATGTCTGAATTTTGCTGCTGTGACGTCCATGGATTGGAATACAAAATCAAGAATTGGGTACTTTGGTGGTCTTTAATGTCTTACGATAGGCAGATGTAACTTTTAGTAATTGTGCATATTGTGACAGTGAATCACCATGTTAGATATCCTTCATAAAAGCCTAAATATTAGTGATAGTTTGAAGCAGTTGTTTGATTTTTATTTACAGTAAAATTAGTAAGATATAATGCAGAAAAAATGCATAATTTTGGTAAATTGTATTTTTTAGTGTCTAATCTTTGGTAATTTGCGAACAAGGAATTGTTAAAAATTCACTGTGTCTGGTAAAAGCATTTGAAGAGAACAGCAGCAGATTTTGTATGTCTTTTAACTGAATTTGCCCTCGCTTAACAGTAAAATGGAAGTTCACAGAATGTAATGGAAATTTATCAGTACTGTATTACAGATAACATGAAAATAATTTGAAATAATTACTGATAATTTGAAAATAAAATATTTTAGAGAATTCCTCCATATGCTGAGAGTTTTTCACTTGAAAGATGAAGTTAAATTTTCTTTTGCTGTGTGTGGAGCTGCTCTTACCCAGTCTCTTTCTGACCCGTAATTGTTTTAATCTTCCTGCTTCTGCATTCCCGAACTTTCTGAATGCAGTATGGCTTTGTCATACAGGCACAGAATTGCACTTCTGTAGGTTACATTTGTTTTCTGCCATATATTGATTTTTAGTTCAGTGTTTTGCACTGTCCTCTGTTTTCCTTTCACTAAGCTAGTATTTAAGGAGAAACTGAATGTATTAATTCTTGGAATGCATTTGAGCTAATCTGTTTAAAAATGAAATAGATTATTTAATTCCTTATTTTAGAAGTATGTGCTCTGCAGCTTTTACTTGTTAAGCCTGAAGTAAACTGGAATATGCAGAAATATGGTTTAAACTAGTTGTATATAGCTTGTTGGTGGTTAATGGAATTTAAAAATACTACATATTTCTGTACTAGCATCTGGGTTAAAGATGAAGAGCAAGTTGCTGGTGAGGAGCTTGTCACGTTATTTACTCCAGCTATGGGAGATGATGCTAAAAACGTGCCAGAGTTTATCATGTCAGTGCCACTTCTGGATCCAGACAAGGAGTGGTGTTGTAGGATGCATTTTTGTGGGGGTTTTGAAGTCGGTTTGAAAGGTGTGGGAGAAGCTCAGAATGCAACAGGGATTTAGACCATTTTCAGTTGTTTCTGCTGTTCTGTATCAGCACTGAAGCCAACAAGAGTCTTGTAAGTTTTGGTGCATATCAGCTGGGCAATCTTTTCTTGGCTCGGCAGTAAAGAAAACTTCCTATTTCCTTTCTGTGTTTCTAATAAGATTGAGCTTGTCATCCTGTGCCTTTGAATGTCACCTCATCTGTCTTCCAGAGTTAGTTCAGTTAGTGTTCAGGAAGGAATATCTCTTTCATAGTAATTTGACAAAAAGATCAAAACCAAGAGTGTTCCTATGAAACTGAATGCAAGGATCCAACACTTTATACTCTGCTCTTCTCTTTGCTTTTCTACTAATAGAAACCTGACTGTGATGTAGATCAACTAGTAAATATACTTACACTGATGGATTTTGAAGAAGATTTATTTGAATGCCAAGATTGCAAACAGAATTTAGGTGTCCCGAGCTAGAGATTAATCAGTTTATTAATTCACTGCGTAGTTGCAAAGTATGCTGTAGTGAATGAAATATGTAAAAAGGAAGGTTTGATCCTATACTTCAATCTTTCAGGAGGCTTTAAGAAAGATATATCAGGTATTTTCTTAAAAAAGCATTCACTTTTGCCTTTTATATGCTATGCATACAAATAATCTATTATTCCACATTTGCATCAAATACATCAAATTTTTCTTGTCCCAGAACTTTGTGTGAATCTTTGAAGGCGTCTCAAAGAACCAGAGCATAGTCAACTTAGAGTTTTAAAGAACGAGTAGTAATTTTATAAGAATCCATTCTTTCTGTGCACATGCCAAGATCTCCAAACCTGCTTGAGAACAGAACTGTTCTTTAATGTCTAATTGAATGAATTTTATAAGTAGTACTTTTAAAATTTGGCCAAAAATAAACTCAACCTTCTTCTGATCCTACTATCAGTGAATTGTAGAGATGCTTAGTTCCACTGGTGATCTTGAATTTCTGCTGGGATCAGGCTTGACCTTCCCTTTCAGTAGGACTCGGTAAGCTGCTTCTGTTTCTTCTGGAAGAATGTAAGTATTGATCTGAGAAGTTTACCTGAAGTTGGCAACAAGGTGGTTGTCTCGGAAGACACCACTGTGATGTGCTGTTATTGCCCACTTTTGTGCTTTGAGCACTGATGTCCAGTGTTGCTGCAGGGACGGCTGCCCTCCTAGCCCTACTAGATGGGGACTGAGGCCTTCTCTGCTTGTTCCTTGAAGCTGGTGGAGAAGACTAAGCTAAACTAATGCTATGTTGCTTCATTATATTGACTCATCCAGGAAGTTACTGGTGTTAGTTGATGTTACTCCCGTGTACCACTAACTTTCCTGTTGTAAGATGGAATGAGATCAGGGGAACTGGAAGAACCTCAGGGATTCTCTGTGTTGCTTTCTAGTAATTTTCTTAACAATATTTTCATTGATTTCTTAAATTATTTTATTTTTACTTTAAGCAGCTGTTACTGCTTTTCAGAATTAAATGGAATGGAGCAACTTAATCTGCTCATGTGGAAGCTGCCTTCACATACATACAGGAACTGGTTTTGAGCTAATGCATGTACTCTGTTCAGAGCTTCATTGGCAGAAAAGATGCAGGGTGAGGCTTAAGGCTTTTAGCTTGACCCTCCCATGGCAGCATTTTTTAGAAGTTTTGGAGACTGTGGTTCCACAGACATTTCTCTTGGTGGCAGTGCTGGCTTAATTTTTTTTAACCCTGAGCAGTTTCCTGATCCGTTCACCATATGGCACTTCAAGCAGTTGTACTGAGGCTGAGGAGGTGGTATGGGACCGATGAGAGGCAAATGGCTGAGGGCAGGAGCAGCTTAAGCTGGTACCATTTCCGGGAGAAATGTCTCTGGGCCATGGCCTGAATGAAGTAATTGAAGCTAGCTTAAATATCTTTTGAGAGTTGCAGTCACTGTAACTAGTAAATGTGTCCTAACCTCCTTAGTTGTAATGCAGGGATTTTGTACTGCAGTTGAATGAATGATATTTATTCACTCAGTATGAATAATTTATTCTTTCACTTGAATAAGGACATATATGTTCAAAATAATCCATAACATGATCACTTGGTGTCTTTTGATGCTATACTTACTTGCAAAGGCAAGTTTTGGAAGAATAGATGTGAAATCAAATGCTTTGAGGGAAACTTAATCATCTGTGTGTTAAAATGCATACACCTGTGATGCCTCAGTAAAATATTGCATATAATATTTCTGCATAAATATGATCTTTTTGAGTGTTCTGATCAACACTAATTAATGTAGATTTTGAATTTTTGCAGTTAGGCTTCACCGCAAATAGCTTCCTGCTCTGATGACAACTCAAATAGACAATGCTGACTTAGTGGTTAGATTGGCTCACCAGCATTTTACTTTTTTGCTAAGGGAACAGGACTTTTTATAAAATGATGGTTTAAAATCTGGAGTACAGTTGCTCTGTGAAAGAGAGAGCACTTGCTTAGTCATTGCCAGGTGGCCCAAGTCAAATCTCTTTAGTCCTGCATGTCTGACGAGGAGGGACTGGAAAGCTGTATTTTGGAGGAGCGTTGGCAAAGATGGTTCATTTTGAAACAGTCTTCCAGCTTATTTCCTTATTTTTTACTCTTCTTGACTTCTCCTCTTTCCTGGAACACAGAATGTAAATTTACTACCTTTCAAAAATAAACAGAATGACCCAAAAGCTGACATCAAGCAAACAAACTTGTTGAGGTTATCATACAAAATACGTGATTTAAACTATTAAGTTGGAGAAAGAGTGACAGTAATTTAGTAGTGAACTCTCAGCTGGAGTTTGGCATTAATCTGTGTTTTTTTTCTTGCATCCTAATGCTTCCTAAAGCAAAACTCAGAGACTTCAGATTCACAGTCTTGGTCATCATCAAAGACGTAAGCAAGGCATGGTGCGAGCAGTTTCTAGGGGAGAGATTAATGACTTCTGGGCTATAGACCCACGGTGATCTTTAATGAATTGAGAGCTAACAGTGGTCTAGTGCCAAAAAATATGGAAGCCGATGTAGTCAAAGAGCAAATGTGAAGGAGATACTGTGGTCTTCAGAGCGGTTGATCATACCTCTAAAATTATGATACATAGCTGTACTTCCTCACTGTTTTCTTATGGTGATTTGGAGCTCAGGGACTTCATCCTGTAGAGGTCTTTCGATTTTGTAGCCCTTGCTGGATTTTTCCTAAATGAATTTGTAGGAAAGCTTTTTGAATCCCTGTGAACTTTTCAACATCCTGTGAGGAAGGGTCAGGCTTTAACTGCGCATTGTACTGGGGATTGCTTGCTGTTGTTTCAGACTTGCTTTGGTTCCTGCGTTGTGAGGTACAAGTCAGCAGTTACCCCTTGTTTGCCATTCGCATGCCACTCGTGATTAGCTCTGCTGTGCTACTTCCTGCTCCTCTCTTGGAGCAGATAAATGTGGCAATTTTCCTTTACTGTTTCTTCATCCAAGAGACTCAGAGGTATCTGTTCTGTATGTCAGTCCCTACCAATCCTGTCCAAATAAATGAACCAGGCTATTACAAAGAGTGTGCAGTTTGTTTGCATATCTTAAATGGCTATCTGCACCGAAATGTGTATCTTCACATTGTTTCTTTTCTGTAGGTTGTTCTGAGTAGATTTAATTTAATAGTGTCAAACTGAGTTTCAATTTTTTTCAGGAAATAAAGCAACATTTTAAGAGTTTTAAATTGTAAAAAAATTAATTCTCCACTGGAGTATATTGATTTTTTTTTTTTTTTTTTTTTTTTTTTTTAGAGTCATGGTAACCAAATTGTCTATTGCAGGTTAATTTATATTTAGTAAACCCATTTGTTAGTCAAACTTCGGTGGTGGTCTATTTAATAACAGTTAAGCAGTGAGTAAAGCTTAAAAAAAAAAAAAAAAAAGCAGGGAGGTGGTAATGAAATACTTATGGCTTGCTAACTATTATTCCAGGTGGGCTGTCCTAGATATACCTGATTCTTCTGTATTTTGTCATATTTTAACATTGGTATGTAGGTCAGAATGTGTCATGTGAGTATTTTTAGACAATGTCATGACCACTTCTTAATTTGATGAGTAGCTTTTCTGTGTAAGGGGGTACTTACCTCCTCCTGCATGATCTTTTAAAAGAGATACTAAATTTTGACTCACTGAAAGAAATTTCAATATCTTTGTATAAATAGAAAATGTTTCAAGTGCTTTGTTAATTTTACTATATTTTTCCTTTAGAAATTTCTAGTCTAGATTAATCTGTTCCTTTTGTTACGTATAGCTTTTTACAAAATTTTGATTTAGTGAGATTTAGGCCTAAGACTATATAAAATATAAAATGAAAAAATCTCATTTATTAGTCATTGACTAACTTTCTAATGCCATCAGGTGTTTTCTTTTTAAACTGAATATAGTGCTTTCATAAAGCATTGTAAAGATTTTTGTATTTTAAAATGGAAAAACTTGGCTTTCTGTTGACACTTGGAAAAATGGCTTGCTGACACTACTTAATTTTTAAATTTTAGTTCTGTAATAGTGTCTTGTCCAGGCAAAGTGTGTGTACACTTTGACATATTTTTTCCCCCTCTATAAAAATATTTTTGACATTGAATGGATTTTCTGTTATCTAATTTTGATTATTTTAATAAAATATTTTAGCTTTCAGATACATTTGAGCATGGCTCACATTTCAGTAACATGGCAAAGTTGATCATTGCTCACTGACGGGTTTCAAATTCGATAAACACAATACAAATTGTCTTAAGTTTGCCTTTATGTTACTTTTGTGCTAAAATAATGAGCAATAAAGAGCTAAGTAATGGCAGAACTTAATAGGGCTCTTTATTTGGTACCTTTGAAATGGATGAAGTCTGTATCTCCAGAGGATTTTTAGATTAGTAAAGGAGATAGAAGGATGGCATTCAGTACCCTTTTATGTTTTGTTGTGTTTTTTTTTTTTTTAATTCCTAAAATGTGTTTTATGTTATGGTAGTCTACCTGTTTCCAGGTGCCTGCAGCTTGTGACTTCAGGAGTGTTTACTGGTATGTTTGAGAAGAGTTTAGTGCTTCAGTGGAAATGAGCAATTCATTTTATGTCTGTGTTTTTTCCTTCCCTTCTTACAGAAGTCTGGTTTTGGTCTGGAATTTAGCATGCCTACACTTCAAGAAGTATGTCTTCAGCTAAGAAGAGCACAACATAAGGACGTGTAGAATGGCCCTTAGGGATCTTAGGACTGAGTTGGCCAATATTTGGAGGGGGAAGAGAATGAAAAAGAACATTTTAATTTTTATTTTATTTCTGAAAACCTTTTGATCAGTTTGAGCTTTCTTTGATCAGTGCTTCTTATGGCAAGACTGGGCAGGCACGTACAGGAACTCAATTGTATGGATCAATCAGCAGAGGAGGCAAGGAAAGAAGAGAAGACTGTGATGGTTTAGGTGTAGAAACACATACATAGCCTGATGTAAACTGACAAAAGGAAGGCTTCTTCTGGCTGCACAAAAGGCAGCATCCCTTCCTGTGAGGCTTCTGGCTCCTGAAGTAGTGCGTCCATTCTCTAGCAGAAGGAAATACTAAGAAATTTGTAAAGAAAAAAAAAATCAAAATATTGAGATGAAGCTGGTGCTGCTGTTTCATTAATCATAGTTTGGGCTATGTGCAGTTCTTGTTTCTAAGGCTGCCAGTTTGGCATTTCTCAGGGCAATTGTGGAACTGGGCTTCTTTTGGCTCTTCTTAATTGCTTTGTTTCCTTCTCTTCCCAGGACTTACCTGCACCTACCTGGTACTTGTCAGATTTTCAGAGTAAGGGAGACTCTCTTGTATCATAGCAGGCATGTGCTGCTCTTCCATGGGACTGCATATTCAGGATGGAGAGCCGGAACTCAAACTTTATAGCAAGGTAGCTGGTATAGATAACTGTAGGCTGGTGATATAAGTACTGTGGAGAATAACACAGCAGCATAATTCTGGGAGTTGGGAAGGTAGGTATTACAAACTGCTGCCCTAATACATATTGTGGTGGAAGCAGATGTTGCCTGGTACTGTGGTAGGTTTTGACTACCCGTGGATCACAGAGAAGTGGTTCTAAGTGTGTCTCTGCTAATACAGTCAAGTTGTTTCTGAATTTGTGCTGCTTGGGTTGCTGTCCTTTTAGCTGATTTTTAACTAAGGCTGCTGTTGAATTCTGTTAGTTATGAGAGCTCAAACAGACAGGCAGCCTTGATGAGGATTAGTTTATCAGATGTCTAGTAAAGTGCAAACTCTGACTGCAGCTTTATCCACCCCCAGGCTGTTCAAACTCTCTCTGCAGGGTGATCTTATTGTCTGAACTAGTGGAGCTACAGAATTAACCTTTTCCTTCAGTGTGGAGGGGTTGGCTTTTTTCCTTTGGAGCATAGAAGACAATGCTGTCTAACTTAAATATGTGAGTGTGTTACTGAAAGCTACTTTTAATTAATACCAGGTGTTTTCTTTACTGCATCACTGTTGCCTTTGCCCACATCCCATACCTGCCTTTATTTGGCTTCTCAACTGGGCACTGGCAGCACAAGGTTTGCAACTGCAGGTGTGCTGATCTGGCAAGCAACTGGCTCACCATCAGTGAAGTGTATGGATTTGCAACTCTTTTGTTTTGCAAAAGTCACTTGTTTTGCAAGCCTCCCATAAGAAATTCCTGTGTGGACAGAAACTTCCAGATCTTCTGAAATTTGGCAGTAGCTTAAAGTTAATAGGGAAGTCTTGACTGGAAAATGTGCTTGAAAAAATATATACCTAGATGCAGTAGTAGAAAGTAATAAAAAAAAGTGTGGTAATGAAGTATTGTCTGATAGTATTGGCATTTATGATGATAAAAGCTAGATATATTTAGTAAGAAAATTAATATATCCACTTTGCTGCAGAACTTAAAATTGCTGCTGTAGTACTTGTGCTGTGGAGTGTGCAGGACTTTACCTCTGCTTTGTTTTGTTGGTGTTGTTGGCTGGGAGAAGAGAGCTGGGGTTGTGGATTCTGTAGTGTACAGCACTTGTGGTAGTGGTGAAGGCTGTTAGGATGAGCGGTAATGGTGGACTAGGGGCTGTATATGCTGTTAAGTTGCACTTCGAAGGATTTTTCTATTTCTCTATTGGTTGCTTCTGTATAGTCCTTTTAACTGATTCCCAACACTTTATTAACGTTATTTAAAATGGAAAATACTTGCTCAAATACTCGAATGAAATATTTTACTAACAATCTGCAAGAAAATAAAGTCCTGCTTTAGCAGAGTCATACCAAATGGGTTAACAGTTTGAAGGGTGGTTAGCCTGTGACATTGGGTCAGACTTGCAATGGTTTATAACTTAGAGCATGTGTGCATTATGGGAAATGCATGCCTTGGGGGAAAAAGATAAAGCAAAATTTTTTTCTACAAGTTGCAATGTATAAAAATAAATGACAAAGAAATTTCTAAACATTTTCAGAGTGGTTAATATGGCCATTCCAACTAAAAGGCATTGTGGAAGAGTACTTTGAGTACTGCAGAACATCATCCCCATGCACCTTGCTACAGTCTGTGTTTTTTCTTACTTTCTAATGTTAAAAATATCAAAACACCAAGGTAGCTATCATGAGAAAATTGGCAATGGAAAGTGTTATGAAGGGAGAAGGTGTCTTACTGTCATAAGTATAAATAGGAGAAGATTAGATTGCATTCCTTCTGGATGCATGTGTCAAAATTATTCACACTGCTTTTAATCTTCTCTCATCCCATGCAAAATACTCCATCTGATGCTGTCCTGGTCCTGTTAGCATTTCCTGTTCCCTACCTATGCCACTGATGAGCTTTATCTTAATTTCTCCTTAGATCACGTCTCTATTGCACCTTTCCTCAGTCAGAGTACTTCAGGCTTCTCATGAATGTCTTGTCCTGGCCTCACAGTTGAAAGATTTCCAGTAAACCTCCCTCTCTCGGGCAATAAGATATTGTTAGCTAACTAATAACTTCCTTTTTTAATGCAAAGCTCAAACCTACTGAAACTGTTTTATCACTCATCTGAAAGACATCAAGGCTGCTTCTGTTAGCAGTAGATGGTTACACAGGTCTGTTGGCTGTTTGGGTCTGTAGATGATAAATGGGGCAAAGATTTAGTAATGTGTTTTTGCTGAAGGTGATCTGAAAGATTGGGGGGAGTTTGACTTTAAAAATGGATTTGTGTGTATGTGATTTTATTTGTCTGAAAAGACTGAGATGTTCTAGAGTAAATAGACTGTGAATTGCACGATAAACTTCTGCCAAGTCTCAGTGCTGGAATTGCTGAGATTACCATTTCTGTGTCCATGCAACTCTGTTTACTTTGTAGAACACTCTTTGACCAAGACCTCACTGTGGTAGATGCTGTGCAAACACAGAGCTAAAATTGTCTGTGCCTCAGAGTTTTATGAAATCCGGAAGGACGAGGAGCTGAAATGAGGTTATAATGATGTGTTGTTTGTGTACAGCAGCCTAACCTTTGGGAAATCTTGTGACAGAGGAGAGGTAGGAGAGGTTTTTGAGGTGTATAACAAAGTAGCTCTACTGCTGTTTCTTGGTTATGTCTGTCAAATGTGAAGGATAGTCAGGGCTGAAATTAGTTTTTTCTTTTTTGCCTTTTATATTTTTTTTTTTTTTTAGTCAGCCAATGACAGAGGTTTTGATTAAGTATAGACCAGAAGCAGGACTTGGCATTTTGTAGCTGAGTCTGAAGACTTTGAAATCAAACCCTAGTAAGTTATCTTGGTAGAGAAAGGAGGCAAAATGATATAGAAAGGACAGATGCTGTCATTGTGATGTAGTAGAATGATTATCGTGTAGCAGTATTGTGAGAAGATGTGTGTGGAGCAGGATTCTATGAAGTCCAAAGGGAAAAAATGATGTAATAAGTGAGGTAAGAAGCTAGGTAATGCTTAAATACAGGTCTGAGGGCAAGGACCTTGGAGGAGTTGATAGAAACAGTGTTGGGATGGACACTGAAAGCTCAGAGTTAGCCACATTGTGCTTGAGGGTGCAAACTATGCAAGTCAGTGTCAGTGAGTGAGTTTAAATGTTTTTTGTGACCCTAACCACAGGGTTGTGGCAAGTAGTCTGATTCAGTTCCTATTTTAAGTACATTCTGGATTTGTTTTCCCCCCAGCACAGAGAATGTATTTTTCATTTCCACCATACGTCTTCTGCTTCTGTGGTGTGAACTTGGGAAATAATTTTTGAAATGGATTACACTAGTGACTTCTGAACTGTGTGCGGATCGCTTGTGGTCTAGAAAACTAACTGATAAGTGCAACCAGAGTGCCCTTGTAGTATTTCTAGTGAAAGTTAAGTGAATACTGATCTCAGAAAGTTTGAATGCTAAGAATAGCTTTTTAGTCCTAAAGGCTTTGGAATCACTTCATTTGAATGTTTTTCTGATGACTTAGTAGGCCCACAGTCATTGACATCTTGATGACAAGGGTTGGTAGCAACTTGAGTTGCCAGCAGGCTTTTTCATATATGACTTGTAATGTGAGTTGTGTTTTATGTTATAGATGTGGCAAAGACCTCTTGGTTTTCTACTTTATTGGAGAGGTTTGAATAATTGGGAGTGACAGAGGAGTTGATTAATAATAAAATTAACCTGGATTGCCTAAACATGTAATAGTTGAGATCCTTTTTCTGTGAGAAACTGACTAATTGTCAAGATGTCAAATTGGTCCCAAGCCAAGCTAATCACTTCTGTGGGTTGCATCAAGAAAGACAGAAGAAATACTCCATATGTTCTGATTTGTATTCATTCAGTTTTGCCTAACAAAATTTTAGGTGTTAAGTAGGGTTTGTGACACCTTCTCGTTTTAACATCTCCAACCTGTGAAAGTGGTAAAACATGATGAAATCTGGACTGTGCCATCATTATATGCCCTCATGATTGAACTAAATTCTTCCACAGGAGAACAACCTTGTGGAGTTGCCAGGGGAGGCAAAAGCATTGCTGTGCTTGTGGTTCTCTGAGGTTTTATGCTTCTTGAATTGGGAGGGAATAATTATCCTAATTTGATAGATTTGGAACTACTATGAATATTTTATATTGACCAAGTTATTGGAACACTTAACTGTGTGAACATATTGGTTTATTTTAATGGGTACGAGGAGGTGGAGGTGTCTGGGGAAAATAGGCAGGAACAGAAATAATTTTGTGTCTTGGCAGAGAATTTGAGTGCTGTTAAGCCAGTGACTTTGTCATCCCTTGTTTTTTTTTTCTTCTTTACTTTTTTTTTTTACTTCTTTGTTTTTAATTAAGCCTACAGGACTAGTGGTGTTCAGAAGAACCAAAGCTGGATAGGTAAAATATGATTTTTTTCTTTTCATGTTTTCAACTCCCACTTAAAAGAGTAGGTTGTAGTAATTCAAAGATTCAGACTGAGATGTGGGAGTCCTGAAAATAGGTGTGCCTGAAAAAGTCAAGATAGCCTTGCTTTTAACATCACAAGATGTTAAAATGGATGTTCTCTAGACTTATTTCTCAGTCTGTTTTCTCTGTGCTTAAATAAAAATAGGAAATAAGTTTGGTCACAGGTTCCTGAAAAGATCATCTTAAGTATCAAAGTCAGTAAACAGGGTAGGTGATGAAAGGTACGAATGATGGTTATCACAAGGTTTGTCGAAGAGCATGATCAGAGGCATTGGATGTATGGGTACGTTCTGTTGCAGCATCTGGGTCCCTGGAGGTGGATGTGGTTGAACCACGAGTGGGAGCAAAAGCTAGTTCTGTAACTAAACACAGATTCTACTTTTCTTCAAGTCACTGCTCAGAGAGTCAGTGAAGTTTTTCTGCTTTATCCTGCGATGATGGGAGGGAATCTACCTTTGTAAAGAAAAGCCTTTATGAGCTGGAGTGATGGCAGCTTTTGTGTCCTGTTTGTGTTTATATAGTAGGCTGTCAGTGAAAAGGGCGGCTGAGAAGGGAGATCATCTAGATTTGGCAAATGTGTGAAGAAAAAATAGGAGTCCTTGGAAGATGGACGTTATTGAGTAACTGTATTAGATAGAGTGTAGGCAAAACAAGTTTCAAAGGTAGAGAAACTATTATTAAACGTTTTGGTGTAGGTATGCGTGGGGGAACTAGACAGGCTTTTTGGCATCCAAGTCTTTGTCATTGAAATGGAAGCAATGGGGATGAGAAGAGGGGGTGAAAAGTGCTAAAATAAGTTTTATCTTCCAGGGAAAGACATAATGTAGTGTGATGCTTGGAACATGAGGAGATGAATGGAGGGGAGTAAAATTACTGGGTTTATGGCACTTTATATCTGCTGAGTTCATGTTTTTGGTATTCAATGAAGTTTGTTCCCAAGCTCATTTTTTGGAGTGCGTTTTGTACGTTCCCCTTGTGGGTCAGGGCACAGAGCACAGAGATGATTATTTTCAGTGATGTCCTGCTCTGGCAGCTGGATCTTTCTGTCCTTTGTAATTGCCTCTTTAGCGATTGCTGCTGTTACAGCACTGCTAGCTTCCACTAGGCGTGTAGTGCATTGCACAGAGGAATGTTACATTCTGGAAAGTGCAGGTGCAAGATCCCAGGATTTTGATGTCTGTGCTCCAGAATGTGTTTACTGTGGTGGCATTAGATGTGCTGGCAAGTCATTGTCTGGTGCTAATGTAGCCACTAAGCATTGGGACAGAAGCCAGCTTGTATCTTGTGCGAAAGAGAAGCCTCTAAAACAAAAACATAAACTGATTTGTAATCTTTTGTGCTAAGAGTAATCTGTTTATTCACCACTGGTCCTGCTCAAAATTTAACCAGTTGTCATGCATTGACTGAGAATTTTGACAAACTAGGTTGCAGTAACTTGTGGGTTTGAATGCTCAGGTGCTACTCATATTTGTGTTCACAGATCACTCTGTCCAACTCCTTTCTAATGTTTTTTTTAGCTGGTTTTTACCTACCTTTCTTCCAGAGTTGGTTTTGATAATGTGGCACTCTAGGCTAATGAATCTGTTGCCAGTTAAGTACCAAAACTCTTGACTTTACTTAGGCAAATGAACTACTGCACTGCAGATGCAAGGCAGCTGCAGATGCCATGTAATTGGCGCTTGCTGGTATCTTCTGTTCCGATTTATTGATGAAACTAATTATAAAAGGGAAAATCTAGGTTTCTTATGTTAGAAATGTCTATTTACTTGTCAGTGCAGTGTATAGCACAGTGAAATCCCAAGCCATAATTAGTGTTCAGCACTGTTGGCAATAAAAATCCATTTAGATGATCTAGTACCAATGATCTCTTGAAAAATTGAGGCTATGAAGCTTTACTGAAGGTTTACTAGGAAGCTTGCTGGGTTTTCAAAATACATTTAACGCAGGCATATTTTCCAGAAAAGGCATTTAGGCTTGATTTGAAGGTTCTGAGTAGTGGATCAATCTTCCTTTGTTAGTGATTAATCATTGTTGTTAAAATAGCATTGTAGTTCCTATTGAGGAGCACAACAGGGTGAATTTCAAGTCCTGCGATTTCCCTCTAGCTGCTCTGCTGCCTGCTACCAAGTCTCTAACGTTTTTGTGAGTCTCTCTTTTAGTACAGGAGCAAAAGCCTTGTGATTTACAGATTGAAAAGCCTATGAGATCTCAGAATCCTCCAGTGCTGTCCAGAGGCAGGCTTTAAATGCAAAAGAAATGTAGCTGAATTTAGAGTGAATAACCTTTTGTTAAAGTACAGAGCTTTTTGAAAGAAACAAAGCATCAATGATCCTTGCTAGTGCTTGGCTTGATTTTCAAAGTCAGCTGTGCTTAGTGCAGCTGAGAACTAATGGAACAGATTTGCAGCCTGTTAGAAAGAGACTCAGTTCCTCAGTTCACCTGGCACTGTCTTCCCCAAACTGGAGCTCATACTGGGGCAAAACATCTTTATGAAAATTGAATGTACAGTGTTTGCTGTGAGACTTCCTGTTACCCAGGGACTTTGTAATTAATTACTTGAGGATATCAATTTATTAGCATTCTGCTGATGAAAAGCTGTCTGATGTAGCATTAGGCTTTTGTCATACAAAGATGGTTTTTCAAAAACATCTCAGAACCTGGTGGCTCAGGCGGCATTATCACTCGTCTTCTCAGCAGATGATTTGTTTGGATCATGCAAATACACCTTGCCTTCGCAAACAGCAAAGACAAAAAGAATCACATGTTAGTTTTCTATGAAACTTAGGTATCTATATATTATATATAACTTGAGGACTACTGACTGTGCAGACATTTTAATGCTGATAAGAAATAAAGCTTACTTGTTGTTTTAGGCAGAGAATAAAGATAAGTTTAAAAAAAAAAGTTTTTGGAAGATATAGTAGCCTATTACTATCTGGTGTTTTCCTGTTAAGTGTTTCCTGGTAATATTTGCAAGTTAGAGTCACATTTCTCTCTCTTTGTTAGTAATCTGAATATATCACACTAAACAGATTTTCCTGCCTATTTTCAGTAAATTCTCAGCACTCTTCTGCATCCTCCTCCATTTTTAGCATGTTTTAAAAAAATGTGTATATTGGAGACGGATGCAGAACTTCAGCCTCAGTCTCAAAACATATGTTAGATAAAATAATTTTGTTGTTTTCTGCTTCTGATATTCCCCAAAGTTTCATTAATTTGACATTGCATTACTCAGAGGAGCGCTGCCTGCTAGAATCAGCTGGGTAGTTCACGATGAGTACTGTTCATGATCATAAACCATTTATCCACTCCCAACATTAAATTTTTCCTGTTTGTCTTTTTCCGTAATGATCTCTGGTACTCTAAATATAGCCTTTCTTATGTTTGAATGCATGACTGCACTTCTCTGCTGTGGGTATGTTAAAATTTTGATAAATAGTCCCTGAATGTGAGGGCCAAATGTCAAATTTGATCCTCGTGGAGGGAGCCTGCAAGCTCTGACGCAGCAAATTCAGTGTTTCAGCAAGCGTTGGTTTGTGAGCAGCAGGTTATATCTTTTAGTGGAAACAGCTCTTGGGTCCAGATTTGGCCTGAGCCTTTCTCAGAATGCCAGTGCACCAACTGCTGGGCAGCCGCAAGGACAGAAAGCTGCCGCCTGGCTTCGGCCGAGCTCAGAGTACCGATAGGTACCCACTGTCTCTCAGTATCACAAGATGCTGTGAATCATTGATGTCTTCTGGTGTCCTGTGTCTCTGAAAGTTGGTCTTTGGGCTCCTGACGAGTTCCAAACTCAGTGGGAATGGGAAGGCGGGAGGAAAAATGTTACCAGCGTGCTTAATGTCAAGTGGAAGGGGAAAAAATAATACTATCCCAAACACTTTGAGAAGCTGCCAGCTTCTGTTCTAGAAAAAGAACTGAAACAGTGAGCTGTGCTGGTTTCTCAGGCCTGAGAAAGAAGGGGGGGGGGAGGGGGGGGGGGGGGGGAGGGGGGGGAGGTTGAGATTTGTTAACATTTACATTTTTTCCAGGGTTTTTACTTTTACTCTCTGAGATTGTGAATTGCTGCATTCAAATCCCCAAATAAAATGAAACACCAGAAAGAAGCAAGTTAACACTTGAGCACATGCAGGGTTGTTTTTTTTTTTATGTGGTTATGATTCCAGATTTATTATCTGTCTCATTCCACTTCTGTTCTAGTAAGTGGACCACCCTCCTATGATCTGCAGTTTTTGTTGCAGAACTGTCCTGATTAGCTTTCCACCCTGATATTTCTTGGTTTGGCTCTGGACACTCTTAGAGTAGTTCTCTGCATGTGTTTTATTTCTATGTCTTCAGCATATTTCTTATATGGGTTACTTTGAAACCACGTGGTCCATTTCTAAATTATTTGTGAACTTAAAGTCACTAAAAATCTTCTGTTACTGGTTCTTTACCTTGTTATTTTCTGTCTTTATGCAGCACTCATTTATGTGGACAGCCTTCTCCACTCTTTGAGAGGCTTGACAGACCAGGACCAGCTGTGATCAAATACGCCCTTTTTAAAAAATACATTCCAAACTATGAGACCCACCTTGCTTGAGAAAGGAGAGCACATAAGTGGTGAGGCCCAGCACCAGGGCTGGACTCTTTTACTCCTTTTTGCTGTGTGGAGCCTGTGAGTGCGGTGGCAGCAGGGGAACAGGACTGCACAACTCCAGCTCTGTGAACCAACTGCAGCAGGGATGCGGTGAGGAGAGTGAGGGTAACCGCAGCACTGAAATGGCTGCAGCTCTCCTTCCCATAACATCCCTGCTTTGCTTCAGTGCTGCCATTCTCATCCCGATTTGCTCTTTACTCATCTCACAGCTCTGAGATGCCTGGCCTTGCCCTTCGTGTATTCTGACAACAGCGCCAGTGTGATCCAGCCCTTCTCCCTGCAGACAGTCTCCCCGGTTTTCCTTTAGCCCTTTGTCCTCCTGTCATTTTGGAAAACAGATAGCAGTTACTCTGTGTTTCACCAGAGTGTGCCTGAAAGGACAGATCAATACTCTCTGAAGTCTGTCCAGGGAATGGGAAGAAAGTGGGATCAGCAAATTGATTTGCTTAGATGTGACTAGAGAGCTCCACCTAGGCCGCTAGTGTACTGAACATTAAAAAACCCCCAAAACCCCAAACAAAAAACCAGACCAACCCCCCTGCCCCATTTGGCACTCCCCAAGATTCTCTACCATGCCTTGCTTATTAATACTGTTTTAACTGCTTACTGATTTTCTGAAGTGAGCTGGAAAGAAGTTGGAACCACTGTCTTGGCTTAAGAGACCGGCTTTCACAGGACTCTTTCCAGAGGAAACTTACTCATCATTTCTTCCTGGTGAAGAAACCTAGGTATGCATGACTTGCATTTCCTCTCCCTCCCTGATGTTGCTGCAGACTGAGTAAGATCTGGGCTTACGCTTTATTGAATATTGTCTGTTAATTGTTTGGTGTAAAACATCCTGTTTCAGAAGGACCTACTTTTAAAAGGAATGCTTAAGTACAAGAAATAGTTTTGAATTTTGAAACAGCTCTCATCATAATAAATGCTGTATCTCTGGAAAGATGTGCTATGTGGTGTGCATATAAATGTATGAATTTCTCACTGAAAGTGGGATTTCAAGGTAAGGATTCTGAACTGTGGATTAAACTGTAGTATAATGGCCTCATATGCAGTTGTGATTTAGTAAGCTGTACCAGATTTCAAGCTGTCTGCATTGCAGCCTTTTTGTTATTAATAGTTAATGATATTCTTCGCTGGCTGTAAGCAGATCCTCGCTTTCCTTCCTTCCCTCCCCCACCCCAACCCCCCCTCCCCCCCAATCCTTAGGACCTTATCACTTTATGTTTGTCCCCTTGACTGGGGGGTGGGGGGAATAGGTACAATTGCTTTCAGAGCTATCGCAGCTGTTTTGTAGATGGTCTGAACAGAATTTGCTTGAGAACAATGCGCGCTGCCCTCTCTCAGGTCTGTTAGGCTTGCCTGGGCTGCCCTGCTGGCCTGTGGGCATGCTTATCGTCCAAACACTGATCCTCTTGCATGGCAGTGCAGCGCTGGCTTTAGCCTGCTGATGACCCTGGATTATGTTCTTGTTCATGACAGTCTGCAGCGAGTGCAAGGTTCCAATTATATTTGCCTTCAGGCGGTTCTCAAGAGATGGTGGGGGGAGGAGAGGGCAGGGAAATAATTTGTGTAACTTAGAGAAGTCTTTGGAAAGACTGTTTCAGGGAAGAAATCTGATTTTCTAGCGTAATCTTTATCACAGACTTGTTAGTCACAAATACAAATAAATACAAAACTTAGACTACCTCTTGCTTTTTTGATTTTTTTTTTTTTTTCTTCGCAAAAGGAGCAGACCATTTTAATATCTTGTACTTTAGAAAAAAACAAGACAACAGAATCCTGAACAGGAGCAGTGGAAGATGCTTTATTTTGCTACGAGTTTTTCTTTTTAACTGGTTGAGTAATGTCACCAAAACTGCTTGGGCAATACATTATTTTTCTTTACATCTCTGCTTGCCTTAGTTTCAGTTTATGTAGAGTTTTGCTACTGCTTTTACTGGTAAGCAATCTCTTTCAAGGCCTGGGGGCAGAGAAGGCGTGAACTCTTCACATAGCAGTGAATGGGTGATATTGTCATGCCAAATGCATGACAACATAAACTATAATTGAGCCATCAATAAAACTTTGGAAATGACTATTCATAGCTTGTCCTGCAAACAGATATTGAAGAAAAAAAAGACATTATGTTTTCAGTTACATCAATGGTTCTACAAGTTTAATTTGTATTTTCAGATAGAAGGTTTTCCTACTAAAAATTTAAAAAGCAACACGTGAAGAGAAGGAGTTTCCAACTCTGTTTGGAACCAGTTGGTCATAACTTTCACATTAGTGTTCAAGGGACTGCTGTCGCTCCTTATTTGGTTTTTGAAAACTAATTCAAATGGAAAGATGTTTGATGCTTTGATTTTTTTTTAATTATTTTTACAAAATATTTTCATTCTTACACCTCAAAACAACACAAAATTTGTAATTTTCAAAAGTTTGGTTATTGTCTCCGCTGTTACTGAATTAACGATACAGTTACTCTAAGTCAAGAGTCACTGTTGACAGACACCCATTGCATGGGACACTTGGCAAGTTTTCACCAACAATACACATAAAGGATTGCCAGGGGTTTCTTCATGTCATGGTGCTGTTCTCACAAGGGCAAAAAGGGCATTTTTAAACTGTCAGTATGTTCTACAGTGCTTGTGCAGAGAGTTGGAGTGAACTCATTGTGCCTTGTATTGGGAAGGTTTGTTCCTGTAAACAGAGTGGCTACAGCAAGTCTTGTTTCTTCTTGTAGTTTTATGTGAACGACTAGAAAGAAATAGCCTTCTAGGCTGTGGCAGTGTGCTGTTTTAGCATGCTCTGTTTGAAAGAGACATGTGTGTGTCACTGGTGGGCCCAAGAAAGCAGCAAGAAGTCTGCAAAACTTCATTGCCTCTCTATTTGAAAAATAATCTAAATTTGATTTAAGGTGCTCTGTGAATGGCACACTGAATGCAGTCAGTGGTCCAGAACATTTGTGAGCCACTTAAAATAGATAATAAATAATTAGGTATAGCCAATTCCCTCAGTGAGATTTATAGACTGTTCTTCTTACTGAGAAGGACTCTATCTCTGTTTTAGGGCACCAGTAGTTAGAGGCGAATTTCTAAGGGAACATAGGCAGAAGACAAGGGAGCCGTTTGTAGAAAGGTACCTCAAAGGGGAATAGAAATGAAAGAATTCAGATTCGGAGAGTAATAGAAAGCCTGTTTAACTTGAACCCAAATATCTATAATCAGCATATCCATTCCAGCTCAGTGGATCAGAGGGACTTTCAAGGTTCAAGAAAAGATGTAGAAAATTCTGTAGAAAAGGTGCTGCGACTGGTGGTTTGATGGCTTTATTGGATGCCATTGGTGATGGGGTTTTTTGCAATCAATGGTTCTGTTTGCTTTAAGGAGAGACAAATGGTCTTCAATGTTAGGAACTTTTTTCCAAGGACAAAGGGTGAAAAGACCCATTAATTGCAACATGCATCTTGCATGGGCTAAGATAAAGAAAACCTGATCCTCTCATGAGCGTTTGCATGGGCTTTGATCTTGCAGACACCAGTATTACAGTCACTGTGTATTTGGAACTGCCAGCAAGAGAGTGCTTGCTACTTATTTGCAGTGCATTAACTTGTTCGATGCCCCAATCTAAACCAGCTTCATTCAGCAACAGGACATGCAGCTGCTTTTTACTTTAAGCAGCTTTAATTAGTACCACAGCTCTCAATACCTCATATTTTGTTGTGTGGCAAAAACATAGTCTGCTTTTCTGGCTTTGACTCTACCTGTAGCAGTGCTTTTGTTAGCTTTCGGGCACAGCAGAGTGTGAGGCTATTTGCTAACTGAAGGTTTGTGACTTGGAGGAACGTGCAGCAGTAGAAAGTCCGGGAAAATTAATAGTCATGCAGCTAGGATGTAAGAGGGCTTGAGATAGGAGAGAAGCTTTGTATCTCTGCACTGAACAGATTAATAAAAAGAAAAGGGAGGAAAAAGCTGCTGATTTAAGGATGCAGTGCTGTGCCTCAGCACAGTACTTGTGTAAGAGCTGTGCAGCGAAGTGACAACTTAGAATGTACCTTGCTTGAGATCTTTCTTCTTGATGGTCTTTTGGGAGGGGAGGATCTTTAAATGCCTCACTTTTTACAAATCCTAAACCAGATTTCTGGCTGTAGCTACCAAAGTGGTTATTTATGGTTCCCTCAAAGTTGATGGGTAAACCAAGACTTTATTCATTTGTTCTCAGTCCCAGTAAAAGGTGTGATATGAAGTGAGTGGTTCATCAAAATTGTTTCTTAGCCCTATCCTGACAGAGATCTCAATATGCAGATGACCTCTGTGGTAGGCAGGTGACTTTAAATAGCGGGACTTTCAAGAGCTATTAAAAAGAGCCAAGTCTTTAAATTCTTAGAGAAGTGGTGTAATCCACCCCACACCAGTAGACAGCAACCCAAATGCCTTATTAGTGCTTTTCAATCAGCTGCTTGTAATAGAGTAGTTTTACCATGAAAGATGGTATTTTAAAGTCTGCCAAAGATCTGTGGGCCACATTATCTTCTGTTTCCACATCATCACACCATGCTAACCACATAAATTGGATACCTTCCAAGGGGTTTGAGTATTTTTTACAGTACTGTGCAATTATTTGTAGCAGTTATGGCAATTAGAAATTAAAACAACAATACATAAAACAAGTTTGATCTTGCAGGCAGATAGATATCAGTAAGTTTTCTCTCTTGTCTTTCCCCCTTCCTCTTATTTTCCAGGCAGAGCAGTTTATTATTAAGCTGTACTATCAAAATTCGCTGGGGAAACAATCACTGATTCCCCTGTCAAACCAACAGGGAGCTTGATAGCAAACTTTGCCAGATTGTTCTGGGTAACGGTTAATTGTCAGAGTAATGCTTCAGTCTGTTGGTGTAGCAGATACTACTGTTATTACAAAGGTAGATTCCCAATTAGCAATATTTTGGTGTTCCCCAAGAGATACTAGGTGATAATGCAGTAACTCTACTTTGGAGAATTTTTTATGTAGTGCAAAACCAGGTGAAACTTTGGTATGGTTTGAACACTCAAATACTTCACTTATTGCAGGTCTTTGTGGGTAAGCAGCTCACAAACTTTTAGGAGCTATCTGTTAGTAGCAAAGTCTGTAGGTGTAGTTATCCATTGCCACAGATGCCTGAATCATCTCTTGTCAGAAAACACTCATTTGTGATTTGTTTTCCCTAGAGACCTGCAGGTCAGTGTTAAAAGGTCAAATATGTCTGTCCCAGTCAGTGTGATTTTCTACAGTGGTCTTGGGGTTCCAGAGTGTGAAAGATTTCCATCAAGACGCATTTCAAATGCAAAGCTATTTCTTGTTAAGCTTACAAGCCACCCACAACCAGTGATAAATAGATGTCATTGCATGCATTCAGAGGTGTACATATGTGATACTACTTCCAAAGGTTGCGTTGGTGCATTGGCCGTTTTTTAAAAAAGTAAGACAGTTTGTTTTTAATGGTGAACAAAGTGAGAAAAAATTTGTCTTGGAAATGTATTCACTCTTTCATTGCCTGCCAGTCGTTTGATCGATGATTATTAAATTTCACATGAGTTTTTGTGAAAACAAAGCAACCAGTTGCAAACGTGAAGATCCTTCTATCTAGATTTGTGTGGAAAATGGAGATCTTCTGAGGAATGGCTGGGTAGGTCAGTATTACATGAATGGAGAGGTAAATAACTTGTTCAGAGCAGTCCAGGTGTGGGAGTGGCTGGTTGTAAATCTGAAACGTTTAATGGCTGTGAAGATTGACAAATTAGCTAGCTTTCTTTGTGGCAGAGCCTCTGGCTCATAAAGGAATCTCTAAATCTGTTCTGAGTCTGGTGCCCCTCAAAAGAGTAATCCCTCAACTAGATCTGCTGCTTCCACAGAGATCTGTATTCTGGCAGGAGAAAAGGCCCCTTGTTGGTTGTGGATCCTGGTTCAACTGGTGTGTTACTTCTTTTATGGGACTGTTAAAGGCCGAGATAATCTCACTAGTTCTGGAACAGCCTCACTGTTTCTCTTTGTCAGACTTTGTACAGCAAGATATCTATTGTTATAGCATTATTTTTTGACAGAATAACAATCACACTTAAGATCTCACAAATTGTCTGAGAGCCTCTCTTTCTTCAGTCCAGAGTGCCTGTCTCTTGCTCGTCAGGCTGAAGCAAAATGATACAGCCTGATTATTTGAAATGCTATATTTTTGTAGAGCAAGATCTATTTGCGTAATGCCTAGATTGCTTTGTTTCTTTTGATTGTAGGAAGAGTCGTTTTTGGCACACACTGCTGAAGTGGATTACAGATTGAGGCATAACAACGAGTGATACCAACAAATGCTCCGCTGTGTCTTGGAAGTTGTTCAGCTGAGCCTCAGACTGTCTTTGTAGCTTATTTCAGTGAGGTCCCTGTGGTGAGGGGCTGGAGAGAGGCTACGTGGTCTTCGTGTATGCACTAACCGAACAATGTGCTGATGGAAGCACTGGGAACAGATGCAGTGAGAGTTAGCTCTCTGATCTTTCAGCTGAATTTCTAGCTTCCATCTCCTACACAACCAAGCTGCTAAGTGAGAGTCACATGTGTGGATACTTGAGCAAAAAGCTGTTACTTAATATAACTATTGTACTTAGAAATGTTCTGTACTTGTCGATCCAGCAAATTGCCCTCTGCTCATGCAGCTTGGTTTTATTTGCACTGGGGCCCATGTGGCAGCGTGGGTTGCCTTGACCCTTATGTGCTTGAGCTTGGGAGTGTGAGGGCAAGGAGGGTGCTTGTGTGACCCTTAACGGAGGCTGCTGAAGAGAATTTCCTGAACTTGTGTTGAATGCATACATTTGTTACACATAGGATCCGTATCTATAAAATAACCTGTATTGTAGTTACTACTTTAGCATAATTGTGAAGTAATTATACTGTGATGTAACTGTTTCTGGAAGAGAAGAAGCAGATACAAATGTCTAATTCTGTATTTCAGTAGATTTATTGAAACTACAGAATTGTTGTAATGCTTTAATGTGGATTTTTTAATTTTTAAAATATAACCCTAGAATGTAAAAAGGTACATGTGTACCTCAAGAAGCCTCTTGCAATTGATGTTCTTTACTCCAGTAAAATAATTATGTTGCTTGATTTAAGTTATGTTATTTAAGAAGTTTAAGCTCACTTCAACAAGGAAATATGGTCTGGTCCCTAGAGATTATTTAGTAGATGTGGTAGACCATTGTGTTTACAAGTTTGTGTAGCAAACATTCACAAGTTTCTATTGGTAGGGAACTAAAAAACCAAATTAACCTTAAACTATAGTTGTTTTTATTGCTCTCCACTTCTAGGTCCCCATTTTCCAATCTTCTCAATGTTAGCAAGCATTTTCAAAATAAAATAGTGTTGCTATATCAAGTCAATTTTTCATGAAGTCTGCATCATGGAGTTCTTTCCGGTTGCATTTGGCTATACAGTGTTACAGACATATGTCATTCAAGTATAGTGGATTTAACTTGTTTCACTGATTTAAAATGATTGTTGCCTTTAAAATGAATGATGCGTGTTTGCTGCTTGCTTACTTTGTCTTCCAGCATGGGCTTTCAAAAACAGGTTTCATTCTTTCCACTTAAAAGAAGAATTCATAGGTATTTCCCTAGTCATGTAGGTGTATATTTTGTTGCTGTTGACTGCTGTTGCGTGCCTGCGTTGATTCCTAGCTGCGGGAAAGTCGAACTATCAGGAGACTCTTTGTAGACTTTGCTTTCAGCTCTTGAGTAAGGTAGTAAGGCAGACTAATACAATGATGATCTAACTTTCAAATGCTAGCTACATCTAATCATAAATTCCATTTCTTCATCATAAACCTATTGCTATTATGGATATTTTTGTTCTCTGGGAGAAAGTTGATCGGTAGTTTCTGCCTGACCCATTTAATTGTTGGAAGAAATCTGATGCCTGGCTCTTGCCATTTTGGCAGTCTCACAAAAGGACTAAATTATTCTGCGAGTCCTGACTTGCCAGATGTAGGAAAATATCTCTCTGCACAGATAAATCAACAAGCTGCTGCAGTATTTTTGGATCTGGTGCTACTGCTGGGCAGGTACAGTATTCCTAGGTAAGGAACCCCTAGACTTTTCAGAAGGAAACTTGCAAGGCTGTTAGCAGACTTGCTGTTTTTCCTTGACTCCTCAGTTTCTGGCTTTCTCAGACAACATCCTGAACCTATTTGAAAATGTTTCAGGCTACAGAGCCTGCAGAGGGAAGTGAGTGACTTGTTTTTTGTGTGTGTGTACGTATATATATGAGGTGACCTGGTAGCAGTGAGCTGTTTGATGTTTTTGACAAGAGGCAATGTGTTTCAGATGCTGTAAGATGTCCTTTTTTTCTACAATGCTGTAAAAGACACTAGCTGTGGAAGTTCAAGGTTTTTTTACCCCCCTCCTCCCCGGCCCAGGAAGTGTTTAGATCATTGCTTTCATTGTGCCCCAGATTCTTTCTTGTCAGTATGTCAGAACATCTGACTGTGATCACTTCCAAAATGCCTGGATCCATCTATCACCACGTCGGTGATGATGCAGCCAGCACACAGGGGCTGATTCCGGCTGACCCCACTGCTGTCAGCCCAACATGCTGTTCTAGCATTGATGTATTGCTCCCATTCGTTGCAGGATCACCGTTGTTGTTGGTTAACAAGACCTTTTGCCTGCTTGAGATGTCGTACTTGAATTTTATTGGTTAGAGGAGCCTGTGAGAGATTGGAGTGGATGCTCTAAATACTGCTTATATGTATGCCTTTGTATAGCTTTTACAGTGGGTTTGATTGTGTCTTGAAGCAGAGTGTTTGAAGTGAGTTTTTGCCTTTCCTGCCAAGTACAATCACCCACCCAGGGGAGCTTCTGATTCTGTTTTTCCAATGTATTTTCTTGTGTTACTGCTGCTTAGACATCCCCCTTGTAATGATTATATGAACCATATCCACACTCTTCAGAAGAAGAAAAGGTGGGGGTTTTTTCCCCTTCAGTTGACAGAAACATAATTTTAAAGGTCTACTGTCCAAGAGTTCATCAGGAATGCAGAGAAACTGTTCTTTTTGTCCTCTATAAATGTTAACATAGGTGGGAAGCAGTTACTAGGTAGTAGATACGCTGTCCTGGAAAATGGTTATATAGTAAAATAAAAGATTTAGACCTATTATGCTGAGGTTTTTTCACTTTTCTCTTTATCCATTTTTACAGGCATTTCAATTTGTAGTAGCATGGCTTGAAGCGAAGACTGCATAGCGTAGTAGGTAGTGGATGTCTGAAAGTGCGTAGCCTGGCGTTGCTTCTCTTACTGGCAGTTTTGGAGGATTATATTGGTGGCTGTGTCTCCCCCTGTCCTTCAAGGGCAAACCTCTCCAGCAGCTTGTCTCATTATGTTTATTTCAGCTTTGTGTTCTTTTTTAATTCCAGCCTGGTGTTAGGACAGATGCAAAGAAAATTGGCACAGTGGTGGGGAAGCTTAAGCATTTTCATGCTTTTGTCTTGTCTGTCTGTCGATATTTTAATATCTTGACCATTTTCAGTGAAATATATGTTGCATGAAACTGTGATAACTAAAGACAACTTTTTTCATAGAGAGTTCAATGCAAACTAATGTTGGGTAAGTGGATGGGAGTCTGAATTAACGCTTTGCATACAAAGGCACAAGGAGCTCAGCAGGTGATGATTTAATTTGGTCACAAACCAATTGTGCAGAGTCATGCATGTGCTTAAGCCACAGCCTATGCCCTCATATCCCCAGCAGTCCCAGCTGAGCAAACTACAAGATGGAGTGTTGTGGAGGGTAGGCTCACGGGGTGAGAGGGGAAGAAGCCTTGGGATGTAGGTAAGAGATTGCAGTGTGTTACGGGAGGGAACTCAATTTTACTTCTCCATAGGGAAGTCATAGTACTGTGATGAGAGTATATTTGGGAACATAAGAAACCACACACTTGTCTTCTATTTCTGGGAAAAAAGTTCTGGGGGGGGGGAAAAGGTTGTAAGAAAGCAATGAGTGATAGGGAAGGTGTGTCCTATATCAGCCACTGTTAGTCAGTATAAACAATGAAGCAAGACCTGATCTCTAAAGCAGTTTACATATGTGATATGGAGAATGTAACTGAGACTTTTTTTTAATACCTGCACCCAGGTAACACGATTCAAAGTTGCACTACCACAAATTTTCTCTATACTGGTGTGAAAATGTTGTAGAAACTCAGGTTGTATTGTTGAAATATCATGAGAGACTTCAGGATACGTAATAACAAATCAGAATTGCAGACTTTGTGAAATCTGTTCGTCCTTCATGAAGTCTCAGCTGTCAGGTGATGACTAAATCACCTTTCAAATTATAGCAGCATAAACTGAAATAAGAGACTAAACAATTATTAAATGAGCACAGTCCCCTCTATATAGTTTGTTTTTGTTAGGTCTTTGCTTTCTTTTGCAGGTGGAGGGAAAATTTAAAAATTTAGTTAGATTTCTGATTAAATGATTTTGAATATGTTTATACTGCTTGTTGGGCTTGAGCTATGCACAAGCGCAAGCCAGGCAAACCTGCCAAGGTAGCATTCATTGTTGTCTATGGTATATCTTAGTATTTGCATCCATGACTTTATTTCTGTTGAGTGTTGAATGCTAAAAATTTGGGAAGATAGCCTTTGAAACATCAGTGTAAAGCTCCCTAGAAAAAGCCTTGAAGTATTAATTTTTGGGACTCATTTCTTCTTCCCTTCCACCTCGTTCAGATTTACCTGACCATATGATGCTGTTTTGTCTAAGCTTGTTTCTTCTGTGGTATTGTTCTGGCAGGCCAGCTGATAGATCAATTAAATAAGAAGTCAGTGATTACAGTTTGTAGGTTTATGCACTGCTGCTCTGAGAAATAATTGAATGCTTCCTGGGTATTTAATGAAATATGGAAAGGTGCTAATTCTGGGAGGTAAGAATAAAGTGAGCATTCTTGTCAGGTGTGGTAATTGCAATACTCCTGCCTGTATGTCAGGCAGTCCTGAATCTGCTTGCATTTCTAGTATAAGAGAATTGTCACAACACTAAAAGCGGTGAGATACTTCACAGATACGGGATGATCAGAAATGAATCAAGAACTTTTATGTTGTTTTACGTATTTAAAAAAAAAAGGGGGCAAAAAAGCAGGGTATCTTGGGACTGTTTGTTTCCCTTCCAGTTTCTGGTGATGAAGTGCTTAAGTGGAAGAACCTATATAGCTGTAAAAGTAAGTAGCTGTTGCCATCTGGAATCCAGTTTATTAGTCTGTGAGAGTTGGTTTGATACTGGAAAGTCCCTTCAGCCATTGAGTTGCAAGGGGTAGGGGTCTAATTGTTAGCTGATCACTACTAGGTTGTGAGTATAATTTGGTATAATGAATATAACAATTATTCAAGAAATGTCTTCAAGATATTAATGTTCTTTGGTTATACTGTAGCCATTGCTAGAGTGTATGTCAACTGTGTTTGACCTTTCAGATGTTGGTAGCTTGTCACCTGCATGAGGTATTATTAATTGGCCCTGCAGGGTCTGTGAATTATTGGTCAGATAATGATACCAGAGCAGTGATGAGATCTGGCATTTGCAAGTTTGGGCATGGTAAAACCTTTCCCTCGCGTTTTGTGGGTTTATTGCATTTGTGCATCTGTTGTAAGAATATATTCTTTGTACCATGTGAACTGTGCAAAGTAATAATTTAATTTCCTGATCTACGTAAGCAGAACGTGTTACTGTAATCCCATTTTATTTCTGATGTAATAAGAGGCACCGTGCGTTACCGTAATCCCATTTTATTTCTGATGTAATAAGAGGCGCCGTGCGTATGATGGCAGTTTTGGCTGTACCTGTTGGCCTTAACAGTGCGAACGCGTATTCTGCTTCCTGGATTCTGCCTGACTGTTGGACATGCAACGCATACTTTCTTGTAGTTCCTTTGGTAGTTTGGGGGCTTTGATGGTTTTGTTTTTTCTTCTTTCCCATTCTGCCTTTTTAACTTTTGAAGGAGTAAATTGGTCTAATTGTTGTGTTATATGGCATGCTTGATTAACTTTACAGGCTGCCACCTTTGCCAGCAGTTTAACTAGAAATCTTAACTACTTGTACACTCATGGATTAGAATGTAATTATGCTTTCTAAATTGATGTATTTTTGATACTTCAATTAAACTTTCTTATAATGGAGTATTCATGTCCTTGCAAGTGGGGAGAGGAGGGAATATTGCAAGTGCTACATGCAAGAATATTTAATGGAACAAAATCCATCAAATTAGCTGGCTGCCTAGCATGCTTCTCAATGTTGAAAAAGGTAGGAAACTAAAGTGCAAGAAACCTGCAGGCATCTCTGAGATAAAAGCATTTTGGTAGCTCTAGTTAAGAGTATCGTTTATGTAATTTCATATTGTTTTGTATTCTTTGTTATTCCAGTGCAAAGTGTAATTAAAGATAAAGGCTGCAAAATGAAGCACTAAAATGTCAGGAAAAGGTAATGCTGTTAACTCAGCTGAATAATCCTACATGCCACACTTTGTAGTTTTAATGCATTGCACAAAACCTTAAGGACTACTAAGTTAAGGTAGAGAATTTGATCAGTAATTTAGGATGGGGGAAGAATGTAATCACCACCCAGACAACTGGAGTAGTAAAACCATAAACTTCAGAATAGTATTTTAAACAGACTACTGCATAGCAATTTTTAACAGAAAATTTCAATGAAAATGGAATTGACTGTGTCTGTTGTTAAAGCTTGCATTTACCTGCCTTTGCTGTTAATTATAGTAAGTGTAATTAACAACAATGTTAAACTTATAAAGATTGCTTTGTAAGTCTGTGTAGTGTCATCTGTCTCACCCCCCGCCCCGTCTTCCCCCAGTAAAATGCTTCCTTTGATTCTAAGTCAGTGACTTGACTCAGTCTTTATGTAGTTCTCTTCTGGCAGTTTCTTTAGCTTGACCAATCTTTCACGCTCCATGTAGGTAGTGTTTTTACCCAGTTCATACAAAAGAAAATCCCTGAAGAGTGAATTTATGTTAAATAAAGTAGACTTTTAACAATTCAGAGGGTCAGATTGACTGGCATGTGATAGCTGTTTTATGCATTCTGGAGCTACAAAGCAACTGGAGAATTCAGAGCCGGTTTAGACAGATTTACAGCTGCTTCGCCTCACTGACTCAGGGCAGCAGGACCCACAGTTTATTTTCATTCTTGATGTTTTGTGAACTCCTGAATTTTCTCATTTCCTTTTTTTCACATTTCAAATATGTATCTATTTCTTCCTTCCATGTATCTATCTTGTTGGCTAATTTGGATGCAGCAGGTTTGAAGATGTTTAGGACTGAGATTAATTTTTAGGGGAAGGATCCTAAAAGCGTGTTTCCCTCTGTTGTGCCTGCAACTTCTCATTTTTCAATCTGATTGAAGCCACAACTGCCTGAACAAAGATGGCCACTACTTGCCTTCTGTTTTTGCTACTGGGAATGAAGCCAGTTGCCCCCAGGGGAGAAAGTGGCTTCCTATCTGTAGGGATATAGAGGATGACTGAGAAAGGATGAAAGCGAGGTAACAGTTATTTTTTGCTGAGAGGCAGCCTATGGCATCCGTCCTTCTGAGAGTGTAAGTAAATGGCAGCTGTTGTGGAAAAAGGGCAATTGTTTTGAGAGGTTCTCTGGAGAATGTTATTCTTCATTCTCTGAAGAGCCATGGGAGAAAACTGCTGCTAAATCTAAATTTCTTCTCATAGCCTCTCCATTTCACTAAATAAACTGTAAGATACTAATCTTAAATGTACGTGCATGGACATGATTTGAGGAGCAATTCTGGTAGCACATATTTAAAGAACGTTTCACATCCTTTGAACTAGTGAACTTTTGAGAATTCTGTAAGAAAAGCTTCTATTCAGTACAGAATGAGTAAGTGTTGTAATTCTGTAGGGGTTAGCTATAGTTATGCATGACTAGAAGCTTTAAATCTTAGATTTTAAATACTGAACTTCTTCCCGACTGTTTGAAGCTAGGATAGTGTCTATCTAACGGTGCCCTACTTGTGCTTTTCTTGGGTTAGTCATTCACTGGACGACAATTAGGCAGCTTTTTTTCCTCTCTTCCCTCTGCTTAATGAGTAAATTTGTGGCTTCTCTAGTACAGTTCACTCACTGGTACAAGGTGACATTGCGACTCAGGTGTGTTACTGAGGGTTGTTACTGACAACTTCAATAATTTGCTTCTCAGTGGATTCCCTAAAAGCAGTGTGGGTGACCCACGTTAGAGTGTAAAGCAGAGCAAGCTGACAAGTCTCTGGATGTGCACTGCAGTGCAGAGCAGATGTACTTGAGCTGGGTTTGAGCTGTTGTAGCCACGGTCACATGGAGTTCAAAGTAAGTGCTTTGGCAGTTGGCCTGTGCTCATGAAACTGTTTTTTACAGATCTTCTAGCTGACTTCTAACATCTCTTCCCCATTTGTTGGCTACCATCCAAGCTGTACACTTCATCGGTAAAGGTGCTGTAGGTGCACTCTGCATGTGCAGTTTACATTCATAAGGCATTACAGGCACTTGCTGTCTTAACTTACTGCTTTGTGGGGTTAATATTATGTCATCAGAAAACCTCTGGAAACTGGCATTAATGGCTTAAAACCTCTCTAACGCAGAGGTGGATCTGCATGTACTGGAAAGCTGAAGAAATTAACCCTGTTTTATCTTTCCAAAAGTAAATTCTGCTGACTCTTTATAATACAGTTCCGTTTCAGTACTGAGAGTTAAGCATGCTTTGTCCCTGCTTCTGTAAAAGTGTAAGTAATAGGAATGCCAGACCAATACTCTCCCACACGTGAGCGTGTGGAGGTGTGAACTAGTGTAAGTAATTTGGGCTCATATATATTCCACATTCCCATCCGGCCAGGCTGCTTCTTGAATACGCTATTTATTGAAATAAAAACTATACTCAAGTATGTCAATACATGTTTGCATGTAAAAGCACCTAAGTTTCACAAGCTGTCACCGTTGTAGATATTACTGATCTATGATCCTTATACTGAACTGCCATTGAAGCATATGTTGTTAGGCTTTTTCCCTTACGGACAGTATGCTGCTTCTAAACATACTTTGAAGAAACCCCTTTGTGATGGCAAATTGTACAGAGCTACTGGAAGAAACATAGAACATGATAGAAACTTTTATTGGTCATTGCACTCTTCCCTGCAGCATCTTATACAGGTGTTTGTTAATTTTCTTGGCTTCTCTTGAATGGAGAGATGGTTGAATGAATGAAAGTTAGGAGACAGCTAGATACTGATGACCCTTTCTGGGACTGCCTTCTGGATTTTTTTTTTGTTTAAGTGTGGCTAAATTCCATACCCCTAAGTGTTCCACAGAACTGGGATCAGCCCAAAGACTGACAGCTAGATGAGGCAAGAAACAATAATGAAAAAAAGTTGCTCAAAGGAGCTGAAGGCATTTTTCAAAGGTAAGTGGAAGTAGTACAGAGGATTAACTGTCTCCTTGAAATTTCTCATAGTCCTATTGCTATTCAACTTTAATAAAATTAAAAAAAAATTTAAGGGTATTTTCTTTGAGAGACATATTTAAATTCACTTCTAGTAACTTCATTTTTGTGTCTCAGGTAATACCAACTTTTCTCATGCAATTAAAACTTTTTGGTAGGTATTTGGTAGGTAGAAGCAGTAGCCTGTACTTTTGTTGTTTTGCTGTTGCTGTCATGAAACACCACTTTCCAGTGAACCTGGTCTTGTTGAGGGAGTGCTAGTTCCTTCTCCCATGCCCCGTTGTGTGAGACTGCTGCATAGTCCTCTCATTCACACAGGATGATACCTTCTCTGACTCACGGATAGTACTGGTTCCTGGCGTGGTAGTTGTGCTCTGATCTGCCAAGAGCCCTGCTCTGTAAGAGGGAGTGGGGTTCACCTGGGGCACTGGAGTTGGGAGGCTGTTGGGTAGCCCTGTCCCAGCTGTGGCAGGGAGCGAAGCTGTGAGCACCGTGGGGCTGGGGCTGTAGCATTGCACAGCGGGGGCTACAGCACAAGGCTGGTGGACTGTGTGGTGACATGATTACCTAGTAATAACTGTATTTTTTTAATTGGATATTGCCTCCATTCAGGGTTGCCCTGTGACCACACCATTGCTTTATTAGTTGTTGAGTTAAAAGGAATGTAGGAGAGTATTGAATTTATTGGAATGTCCACTTCTGCTTCCTTTCTCTTATCCCTGTTGGCTCTGAAGTTAAAATGGATTTTCATTAACAACAACAAATTATAAAACAAACCTAAAATTGTAGTTTGAAGGTGAATTAGTGACACACAATTAAAAAAAAAAAGTTCCACGAATTGAATCAGATTGCTTTGTTATTGGCCCTTTTTGCCTGTGTGCAGAAGACTTTTCTTGTGAATCAGTACCAGATTATCCATATATAAAATAATGTTTTATCTGTAAAAAAAGAACAAGCTCAGCTTTTCAGCAGCATCAGAATTGATCATTTATTTCCTCTGTGTAGGCTCTTGCTAAAGCACTGGTTTTATGGCATGTGATAAGCTGTTGAAATATAGAGCACGTTGTTTTTAGCAGGAGCCAACTATTCCCTAATCTCTTAGGATATTGGAATTATATTTCTGAGCTTGCTTAGTAAGGATTTCAGGGCAGAATTTTATGATTTCAGGCTGGTTTTAAACTCAAATCTGTTTGTTCAGAACTCAGTAGGAGTGAGTATTTTTGAAGTCACTGAGTTGAAACAAAGGCACCAAATGTGTGAATATTCAGTTTTCTGAAACTGTTTTTATGATGATTAACATTTAAATAAAAACTCCTTTTGTTTAAATAAATATACATTCATTTTTTTGCTCTATAATGTTTCTCTGTACGTAGTATTGGCTGCACACTATTTAACAGTGCAGAAAAATGGCATAGCATTAAGTAACTTGGTTTCTGCTCTAAAAAGCAAAACCAGAATAAATGTTAACAGCCATTGCCAGGTAGAGGAGTACTATGTGGCGATGAGAGCGAAGACTTTGCTGGCAGTGCTTTGGAAGATTTCAGGCTGAGTTGCTTTGCTTATGTAAAACAGTGGTCTTTGTTTGGCACTTCCAATGGCGCTGGGAGTGTTGTGTAGCTTCATTGATTGGTTCCATGCAGTGGAAATCTGACCTTTAGCAGATGTTTGAGAAATTGCCAGCATTCAGAGTGATCAGCAGACTAGACAGTTTTTTCCTTGTTATGTCGATGAGAACTTCCATTAGATTAGTAACGTGCGTGACAATGTTAAGCTTTTAAATGATTAGTAAACTTTCTGAAGCAAGGCAGATTTTGCTGCAGTGTAGAGCTGCATCAATTAATTTATTTTCTTTTATATGTAGTTTTGCTAATTGGTTAGCTAATAGAAATATTTTGATAATTTAAGTGGTGCAGGTTGGTTTTTGGTTTTTTTTTTTTTTTTTTTTCCTGGTAAAGACAGATTTTAAGTAAGTTTTGATTTGTCTGTATTTTTCTTAAAAGGTCAGTTTTAGCATGCTGCTATAGCATCAATTTGGGATAAATGCTTTCAAAGAAAAAAGAACAAGTTTAAAGGGGCTAGGGAGGGGGAGGCAGCAGTGAAACATATCCCATCTGGAGCATTTGGCTTGGAACAGGATGTTGCATGACTCCATGTGAAGTCTGCTCTCACGAACAGTATCCTAAGTAATGTAGGAGATTCAGCTGCTTAGTGGTGGGAGTTTAGCATGAAACGAGGTCTGTTTTCTCAAACTCCAACGGTTAGAACTACAGGAAAGAGGTGGGACTTAGTAGGAGATTTATGTGATGAATAACTCAACAACACCAGCAGTTGCCAGATTAAACCCTTTCCTGCAGGTGCTGGCTTTCCTCAGAGCACTACAATTGCTTTTCAATGTGTTACATGTGGGAAGAAAAATTATTTAAAGGATTAGAGGTTTAATATGAAAAAACATATTGACTATGTTGCCTATTTCTGGTTTAAAATTTAAAATCAAATAATTGTGAAGGGATTGATCTGGTGTTGTCATTGGATATCTTGCATACTTGTGTATTTTTTTCGGGGTTGGTGGGTTTTCCCCCTTTTTTTTTTATTAACATCTTGGGTGCAGAAAATGTTAAAAAAACAGCCTGTACTGAAAGCAAGGAGTAGTCTTAACTGAACAACCAGTCCTGCCATTGTGGACTCTTGGTCAAAATGTATGCTGTAATACAGGATTTAAAAAAAAAAAAAAAAAAAAAATGAAGGTTAGAAAGGAAGGGATGTGATGGTAAGAGAAGCCACACACATTAGAAGGCCTGGAAATCTTTGCCCTTTGCTCTCAGTGCTCAAGAACACTTTATTTTTCCAGTGCTATGGAACTTGTCAGGTATGTTTCTTTATTTTTATGATTCCCATGAATTTGTGCCAAAATTCCTTGGCAGCTCGTTTTGGTATCTAATGATCTATGTACCAAATAATATTCAGGCTTTTTGGGTATGTGCAATATTCTGATCCCTTCTTACGAGCAAAACTAGAAAAGCTCTCCTTGCCTGTGTAGTGCATTTAATGTTACTTCTGAATCTTGTTTATTCAACCGTCATCTCCTGATCTAAACATGAGGTAGTGGGAGGCGGTAGCAACTCTTACTAATTCCCTGAGTGGGTTAGATGTTTGTTTCTGTCTGGTTTATCAGTGATCTCCTCCTTCCCATCCTAAGAGAGAGACTTCAGAAGAGGTTTTAGCTGTGGCTTTCCATCTTCCATCTTTTTTTCCATGCAGTGACTGGGGTATAAAGCATCTTGACCTTACTGGTTTTGTGGGAAGTGAAATGCATGGGAGAACAGTCCCCTTTTCTGCAGTTAGTTTTCACACATGCACTGAATAAAAATACTGGTATGTGTATTTGTCTGCCATGGTGAGAACTATTATCTACTCAAAGTATATTGTAGTGGCATGACTGCAAGCCTTGGCTATGCTTAATCCTTGTAAAATATTATGATATGTGTGGTATTTGTATCACAGAGAAATAAATGTATCAAAAGCTGTGAGAAGCCAATAATAAACATTACTTTCAAAAGTATTTATTGCAATTCTTTTAATTTATTGCAGTATTAGTATTTGTTGACAGTAGAAGACAGACATCTGTCTTGCATTTTTGTCTTGGATGCTAGGTGAACTTTCATATGAGTAAGAATTATTCCTTTCTCATTCAGAGCAAGATTACTGCAGCACAAGTTGAATTATATATACAATTTACAAGGAAATGAGACTGATTGTTAGAAATAATGTGCAGATTTTAAGAAGTCCATACAGAAGGCATTCAGTAAAGCAAAGTAGAAACCTTAGTTGTTATTCCCTGGTATGTTTTGAAAACAGATTCACTTTATCATTATCGATTAATACTTCAATTATTTTGCACCACTAGGAGTTCTGCAGCTGGTGACTCCTTCAGTCAAAAATACCTTCTTACAGTGTCTTCATTTTCCTGAAGGGGACACGTGTGTTCCTTAACTTGAACAGTAATTTTATTGCTCATTCCCAAGGGGAATGGGAACAAGTATGATGGGAGTATTTTAAAATCTTCTCTTGCACTGGTTTATTATAATACAATGGAATTGTCAAATGCGAGTTCACTCGGGGAAGACTCTGGTTGCTTGAGTTACCTCTGGAGGTCATAAAGGCCCTACTTAGTTACTTGAATTTTTTCCAGAAGTCGTGTCTGAGTTCTGTATAGCTGTAACAGAAGGTGCACAACCTATTGCAAGTCACAGGTTTATTTTTGTTTTGTTTTCAAGATGTTTCCTGGTTCAGAAAACTTAAAGTAGTGTTAATAGTAGTGTTAGTAGACCCAATCCCGCCCACAGGGAAGTCTGCTGCCTCCCTGGGGCCTGGGTCAGGGATATCAGCAAGAACCTCCCTGGCCTGGTGCGGCCCTCAGACTGCTCCCCGCTTTTGGTCATACAAGCTGGTAGTGATGAAATCTCAGAGAAAAGCCCAAAAACGATTAAAAAGGATTTCAGGTCATTAGGGAGACTGGTTAGAGGATCAGGCACACAGGTAATTTTTTCCTCA
>NW_010325306.1:42454-51997 GCF_000700745.2 Antrostomus carolinensis | reverse complement strand
TCCTCCTCCTCCTCCTCCTCCTCCTCCTCGCCTTTCCCAGCGTGCAGAATGGCCGGCAGCCTTCGCCGGCTCCGTTTTTTATCAAGTTTCTGTTTGTAAGCGATAAAGAAGGAAGAAAAAAAGAAAAACAAAAATAAATCCCAAGAGAACCCCTAGACCTGCTGCTGCGGCGGAGCGGGGGGAAACTCAACCCAGCTTTCAGGAGACTTCCCAGAGCCAGTGCTGGAGTGATTGAGGAGATTAATTTACCAGTGGGCGACAAAGGTAAAGGGTGAAAGGTGGATCAGTTGTTTGGGGCTGCTTTGTAATGTGTTGGAGGCGAAATGAGAGATTTCGTGGGAAAGGTGTGTCCGAAGGGAACCTCCGAATGCTTCAAACCTGGTTACACAAGGGCATATAGGTAGCACAGTTGCTAGATTTTAAAGCCCACGTGAAATGCTGTCTGACTTGTGGCTGGTGGGCTTTAGTCCTTTGATTTTATTTATAATTTTTTTAAAAAGAAAGTTCTTGGTTCAAAAAAGATAAACGGGTACTTTAAAGTTCATTAAAAGCAAGAGAGTAAGTGTTACTCTTTAGTGGAAGCGCCTTGTTTCCTCAAAATACTTCGTGTCCTTATCCAGCAATACTTTATGTGACTGTGGTTATTTCTTGTTTCAACTTGTCTGAAGAAAAGATTTAAGAAAATCAGTAATTCTACCGAGATAAAATAATTTAACAGGCTAATCTCTCTTGTGCAAAATATATATTTTTGTAGGTGCATGCTTTGAGTTTACAGACCTGTTGCTTTGTACTTTTACCTTAGAAAATGTTCTCAATAAATACCATGCACTCAACTGTAGTGATACATTTTTTTCAGATTATAGTCTTAAAAAGATGAGAATGGGATTTGTATCTCTTATAATTATGTTGAACCTTTTAAGTCTTTAGGAAGCTTTTCAGGTAGGTTTTTTTGTGTAGATCGGTCAGCTAATTTGAAATTCATCACAGAAGATTAGTGAAAATAATGCATGGTTATGACCTCCTAGTTTCATCTGGTGCTGCTCAAGTCCCAGGGAAATGTGACTGAGTGATCAAGGGATTAAATAAATGAATTTAATGTGCAAGTCAGTTATGTGAAAAAGGCCCTTTTCTGACACAGATCTGTATACTTGTTAAAGTAACAGTTTATTTGGTAGTTTGATGTTTGGGCTGAATTCAAGTGAAGTATCTAAAATGTAAAAACAAAGCCCCTCCCCGCCCCCCACACACAACACTGCGGACTTCCCACCAAAAAAAAAAAATAAAAGTTTTAGAGCAAATTACTTTTACTTATTATTCCTGACTTAAGACACTGCAGGAATATGTTACTGTGGAATAATACTCTCTGTTTTCAGATTAAATGAATAAGGATGTACTCTCTCCAAGTCTATAATGAATAAAACGTATGACTTTGAGGGAGTTCTCTTCTGATATAACCATAAGTGTTCATTTTTATTAGTTAAAATTGGCAGCAAAAGATTTTCTAGATCAAACTAGTTTAACTGCTCAATCTTAAGCTAAAAGGACTGTGGTTTTTATTTTTTTGTTCATTTGTTTTGTCCCGTGTATTCCAGAGTATTCAGCATTAAAAAAAAAATTAAACAAAAAATCTTACTTCAGATGCTGTCTAATAGACCAATAAAACTACTTTAATTACTTCCTCCAAGGTCAGGAACTAATTTTATTTCAAAAAAAGTTTAGTAAAACTAATTCAGTGTTTGGCGCTCAGTAGTTCAAATGCTTGGGCTATTGATCCAAGCTTGTTCCTAGTTGATTCAACTAGTCATTTTAATGAGTTTGTACCACCAGACTGATTTTAATAGGATGGCTTAACTTGTTATGTGGTACTTTTGAGTTCACTGTGGTGTTTTAAAGTGTGCTCATTACTGTGGATTCTTTCAGTAGCTTTCTAATTGCATACAATTTAATTTTAGTGGCTTCTGAAGTCAAGTGTCTAGAAACTTGTTACCTTTCTCAGCTCCACTCTAAGATGTGCTGCATAAAGACCCTGGTTAGTCTTGGCTGTGGGAAGAACATTAAAGTGACTCAGAAACAGTTATGAAGGGACTCAAGAAGCCCGTGGTGACAGAGCAGTACCTGAAGTTGGTTTAGCAGTTAATTCCATTCTCTTTTGCTGAAGTCCTCAGAGTCAGGTGTAGAAATAAAAATTCAGTGAAGTTCCTAATAGAGTGTGCTCTCAGTGGAACCTCCTGTGGTTGATAAATATTTCAAGAAGCTGAAAGTTAGTGATACATTTAAAATGCACTGCTAAGCTGAGATACTTCATGGTCCTTTGCATACACATTTGCATTATTCATTTGTGCTGTGCAGGTAGATAATGGGCCAAATCTATCTTTGGTATTACTCCACTGATTTCTGAGTAACTGAACTAACCCAACTATACGTGTACATCTTGATTTTTGGAAGTTCAAGGCAAAGTTGGAATTACTTCAGTGATTTTATTTTATTATACAGCTAATAGTTGTTTATTTACTAACTAATGATATTCAGTAGCTTAGGCATCCTTTCATTAAAATAATTGTAAGCAGAAGGTGTAATTTATTTTTTCTCCTTTTTCTGAAAAAGAAACAAACAAAACCCAACCAAAAACCAAACCACCAAAACGTGTTTAGTCTTCTAGTTGCTGAATACTAAAGTGACTGACAGAGATGATAAAACAGCTTTCTGTCATTGGTAAAAATTCATCCTAATAACCTGCTAAAGTAGAAGGTCTTGACACACTTTTTTGTAGCATGTTACTTACTTAAAGTAGAAACTCTTTCTCCATGCTTTAATCAGCCTTTCGTACAATGGGTCTGTGAAACTGACACATTTGTGTGTGTGCATGTATACAAATACGTAAGTATACAAACTGTACGTGTATCTGTACTTTATATATATTAGGGACTGGCTTTCACCTATGAGGAGAGGTGAAGGTCACAGAAAATGGTAATCCCTGACCTAACAGCACGCTCTAGAGTCAAACTCCTGACGCTGGGCAGGCCATTCAGATATAATACATTTGGTGGAAGCTGCTATCCCTACACTTAAATCTGAATGAAAGATTAAATCTAATATGAAAGCAGTTACTGGGGTTTTTTTGGGGAGGGGGTTTATTGGTTTTGTTTATTTTAGTAAAAATTGATGTAGGAAATAATTGGGATAATTTTAATGGGAAATTTAAAATACTTCTTTTTGAGATCTGAAGAGATTCGTTCAGAAAACTTAGCAAGGGGTTCACCCTGTTACAAATAGTTTCTGCCAGACGTCACGACCTTTGTATGACATTCTCGAAATGGTCATTTCATTAATTGGCTTTTGAAAAAGCTAACCTGACAATTAAAGCAGGAGCTTCGTTCTCCCAGCCATGAACACATGCCCTCTGTGGCTACAAAACTGTGGTTCTCTCTGTCAATCCTGAGTGCTGCAAAACTGCGTGGTTTTAAGAATCTGGAAGAAAAAGTAGCTGGAAACACAACTACATGTCAGTCGAAGTGAGGCTCTAATTAACACACCTTGTGTCTAATGCTTGCTAATGGCAGCATGTATGGCTGAGTTATTCAGCAAATGTCCTTGATTTTGTGGCAGCGTGGTGGAGCAAACCAGAACTTGGGAGTCTGCAAGAAAAATGCCTATACATTTAGTATATTACGTGAGAATTACCATGGTTGTGTATAATTTGTATTTAGACCCGTTCTAAAAGGTTTATTCTCAATGAACTGAAACATGTTGAAACCAAATGATTTTCACAGTTTTAAAAGCTGTCAGAGAAGCTAAGAGTTGGGGCACCTCTCCCTGCTGTGCTAGGGAAGACTGTAGGAGTCTGTTGAGACTGCAGTAAGCATTCATTGATAGTTTCTGATAAAACTATAGGCAGAGAATCATAGCATCATAGAATGTATTGGCTTGGAAGGGACCCTCAAAGGTCATCTACTCCAACCCCCTTGCAGTAAGCAGGGACATCTTTACTAGAGCAGGATGCTCAGAGCCCCATCAAGCCTGACCTTGAATATCTCCAGGGGTGGGGCCTCCGCTACCTCTCTGGGCAACCTGTTCCAATGATCTGCCACCCTCATTGAAGAATTTTTTCCTAATATCCAACCTAAATGTACCTTATTCTAGTTTAAAACCATTACCCCTCATCCTATTGCCACATGCCCTTGTGAACAGTTCTTCCCCAGCTTTCTTACAGGCACCTTTCAGGTCCTGGAAGGCCGCTGTAAGGTCCCCCAGGGCCTTCTCTTCTCCAGGCTGAACAGCCCCAACTCTCTCAGCCTGTCCTCACAGGAGAGGTGCTCCAGCCCTCAGATATTTTTTGTGGCCCTCCTCTGGACACACTCCAACAGATCCATGTCCTTCTTGTGTTGAGGGCTCCAAAACTGGACGCAGTATTCCAGGTGAGGTCTCACCAGAGCAGAGTAGAGGGGCAGAATCACCTCTCTTGATCTGCTGGCCCCACTTCTCTTGATGCAGCCCAGGATGTGGTTGGCCTTCTGGGCTGCAGATGCGCACTGGTGGCTCATGTCCAGCTTTTCATCCACTGCTACCCCCATGTCCTTTTCCTCAGGGCTGCTTTCCAGCACATCATTTCCTAGCTTGTATCGATAATGAGGATTGTCCTTCCACAGGTGCAGGACCCTGCATTTGGCCTTGTTGAACCTCATGAGGTTCACCTGGGCCCAATTCTCCAGCCTGTCCAGGTCTCTCTGGATGGCATCCTGTCCCTCTGGCACATTGACTGCACCACCCAGCTTGGCATTGTCAGTGAACTTGCTGAGGGTGCGCTCAATCCCACCATCAATAACATTAATGAGAAGTAGTATCTAGTTGAACTGTTGAGTTAGAATATTACATCATTTGGTGATCAACAAGCACTCAGACAGATGGCAGCATGTTGTGGTTTTTTTTCTAGTTGTGGCCTAAGTTTTCGTGGTAGTGATGAATATGGATAATTTTTTGTTTAAAGGAAGACTTGCTTTCTTCTAAATAGTGTTATCACTGAGCATGTGTACGTCATGTGTTAAGTTATTTTGACCATGTAGTAAAAAAACTGATTATTACCATTCCTTTTAGGGTTGTACAGTTGTTGTGTAAAGAATATTTACATCTGGAGTGGTAGCAAATTATTTGGAAAGTGAGAGCAGATGCCTTTGCTTTCCAGTGTATACAGGCTCTCGTTCTGGCATGCGCAGGGGGCAATTTCAGCTGAAACATGTACCCATTCCGTGTTAGACTTGCATGAGCAGCGACTCGAAGATGATGTTGGCTGCCATGGTGAGAAAAAGGTGCTTGTCCAGCCTGCAGGGTGGCCCAGCAGACTCTATAGGAAGTAACAACATCTTCATTACAGCTTTGACTATGCAGTTGCTGATTTCTGTTTTGTGAAACCACTGCACAATTGGAACTGGTGATAAATCTGAAGTGTAACATGGTTGAGTTAGCCTCTGCCGCTTGACTTTTCACTACTTTATTTTTGAGTGAATTTATTGATAACCTTATTTCAACAGTCATAGGCAGTTCTGTTTTGATTTCTTACTGAGCTGACTTGGTCCAGTACTGCGTTTGCTTTTCTGTGTTTCCAACTCTTCGAGCTTTTCATAAGTGCCAGAGTTTAGGAACATGCAGAAGGGACATGCCAAAACCCGATACAAATTCTCTTACGTAGAGGATTAACATTAATCCATCATTGATAATATCAGAGGGATGCTATTGACTAAAGTGTAGACAACAACATAAAAGTGAAGGTGTAGTATTACACATCTGTAGTTTTTTTGCTGTTATTTTAATGGCTTATCTTCAGAAGGGTCAGTATTTTATCAGTGAGCCCAGTCTAGCATGAGCCTTCTGATGCTTTTGTCTTTTAGACTGTTGAAGCTGCTAGTTCTCACAAGCTAGCCTTCAAGCAATAGAAAAGTCAGCCTGTTGCTTGAAACCTATAACTTAGAAAACCTCAAAAATTCTTATCCTGCAAGAGATGATTAATTGTCAATAAATAAAGACAAAGAATCAAAATAAAAGATCTCTTAACAGAGGTTTTAAAGAAAAAAAAACAACAATCACTTTGGTAATTTTTTTTTTTTTCTTCAAGGTTGCAGTGTTATGCTTCTGCCCCAATTTCAGATTGGATTTCTTTGGGCTGCACAGCTGACTCTCCTGACTGGCTGTATATGTGCTAAAAATTTAATAGGCAAATTTCAGGTTGAGAGTCAAGCATAGAAATGGCTCATTGTCACCCTTCTGTGAGGACCGAGTTCTCATCTTTATACTTGGGTTGTGCTCCTTTTCTCAAGCTCACTCTGCACAGTGGCTCAGTTATTTTTCATTGTCTGTCTTTCCCTGACATTCAAAGCCATTATCTGTGCACAGCCCTATACTCCTAGGCTATGACTCTTTTTAAATAATTTCCCACCTGATATTTAGTCATGCGGGTAAAGACTTATTCCCGAGTCCTTCAAAAAAGCTGCTGTCAGCCCAGTCTCTGCCGTTAGCTGGGGAGAGAACCAATCCTTGGTTCTCATATGAAATTCAGTACCACTAGGGAGGAATGTTTGTGGCTGCTGAGTCAGAGGAAATATTTTTAGTGATTTGTCCCTAGTATTTTTTTTTTTCTAATCAAATCAATGATATGCAGTAAAAGCTGGAACAAGTTCTGGGATGGTTTAAAGTGAGATATTCAAGATCTACTGAAATTAGTGGAACTTGACTAACATAGAGGAGGTAAGTCTGTGTTGTGTTCATTGATGATACCCTTGTAAGTTGTGGAAGAGACTTACCTGAGCTTTCAGAATTCATAGGCTTTGTTGTGCCTTTGCTGAAGCTTAAGTTACATGACAGCTTTAAATAACTTCAGACATAGTAAACTAAACCACATATTGGCATATCCTATGGAGGAGGTGAAACGTCACAAGCTTTGTCTATGTAAATTGTGTTTGAAATCGTTCACTCAGAATGATGTCATTAAAAGAGGAAAAAAAAAATATGTAAACTGTGAAAGCCCTTGGGCTCTCATAAATAATTTCACAGCATCCTGGTCATATTTGTTCCATTCTAAACAGTCATAAAGTTAGACATTGCACTGGAAAGGCATGTGCTCAACATTCATAAAGCTTCAAATACTGAAATACTTTTGGTTTAATTTTTACCAAGCACAGATGCCTAAAAAGTCATTCCCAGTAAATGATACAGTGGTGCTAGGATTAGATGAATAGCTTGTTTTCCCCAGACTATTAATTGAACAAACATACAGAAAAGAATTTAGAGCAGTTTTATTTTAATATAATTGTTCACATACAAGATTAATACTACATATGAGTATTGAATAACCCCTGCATTAATCATATTTCCTTCTTTATAATTTTTTTCTGCCTCAGTTCACTTTAAGCCTGTATGCTCTGGTGGAGCAATGCAGTGTAATTTTAATCAGAAATAATAGAGCTTCTGTAAGAGAGATTGTGTATTTGCTACCAAAAGTAGTGAAATTGTAGTTATAGAGGTGGGAAATTTTCTTCAGCAGTAACATAATGGAGTGTATAGATTTCTCATTCATTTTTGTCACAGGACTTAGGCTTTAGATATTTCTCACATCCATTTTTAGAGGAGATCAGGATATACCTTCAATCTCCCGTTACTACACATGACGGTATTTACTGATGTGGTAGCAATCCATGTTTTTTCATTTTTTTTAAAGGCCATTGCTATAATTTTGTTTAATAGATAAAATTACTACTTTGTTAGCTTTTCAGCTATAATTTTACTATTGCTCTAGGTACCCTATGGACTTTATTTCTAATAATATTTACCACCAGAAAAAAAATTACTTTTGTTTTTTTAGTGTACCTCTAAGCGGGTTTTTCAAGTGCCACTGTCCCTCTTGTGAAGCTTCTGAAGTTGTTTAAAAGCCCATGTATATATACATACAGTGCAGAATTACATAAACAATTATATCAAAATTAGCCATGTCAAAATTAGCTCCATATTTAAATAGAAACGTTATCTAGAGCATGCATCTGTTTACTCTCCCAGTGTTCATTGCACGAATTGCCTGTCTTTGAAGAATGACTTTTTACACAACAATCTTCCTAACAAACTGTTATTTTCACAGTACATTTTACTTTGACAATCTGTGTTATTTTCATTGCATTTAATAGTGATTTAAAGTACGTCTTTAAACCAGTATTAAATTATCATAATGAACCTGTGTAGCACATCATAAATAAGTTCTTTCTAATACTGTAGGAGCTGGCTGGCATACATTGTAAAAAAATTTGGTACACTGAAGACTTGCTGTAAATCAGACACGCGGTCATTTGTTTTGAGGAGCCAAACTGTCCCTTTCAGTTGACTGAGTAGGCCAGAGCTTCATTTGCTGTCTAGCTGTAGCTCTCTGCTGAAGACCTACAGATAAGTCACAACTTCAGGGAGGGAGAGAAGGGGAAGGGGGAAACTTTCTTAAAAAGTGCTGGGTTTGCATTTTTCATTTGAATGTCTAACTCAGATATCACTCCTTCCAACCAAAGGAAAAGGTTGTTCTTATTTTAACAGAGCGGTAAAAATATATAGACAGTGAAAGCAAAGGTGAAATCGGGAAGGGTTACAGATGCATCAGATGTTGAAAGAGACCCAAAGCACCTTTCCAGTGTCCTCGTGTGCATCTCAGTTGTAAGTTGCACTGAAATGGAATGGGTCAGCAGGCTGGGGGAAAGTTCATCTTTTTCCTCTGTACTATGACAGTACACTAGTTGGAGGATTGCCCAGAAACGTTCCTTAAAAGTTACAGGATTTCCTTTCATGGATAAACTTGTGGTAACACGTTCCTGAAACTTGTATCTTAAGGCTGTCTTCTTTAGCCTGTCATGGCATGATTTTTTAAAAAAAATGTCAGTTTATTCATGTATCGGTGACGACTTACATACCAACACACACTAGCATTGCTTCAGAGCACATGCGTTAGACTCGTGAATTTCTCTCTTTGCAGAAAATGTCACCTGTACCAATAGTCAACTAAGTACCTGAATTTATATTCCAGACTCTTGCTGTCTGGAAAGACACAGAGCATCTCGGCCTTGTGAGTGTGCTTGATGATGTGCTTGTTGATTGTGACAGTTTTAACGTAGCTGGCAGCCAACCAAGACACAGCCACTCGCAGCCCCCTCCCTCCCCCATTTCCCCCCACCCAGGAAATTGGGGAGAGAATTGGAGGGGTAAAGGTAAGGAGACTTTTAGGTTGAGATAAGAACAATTTAATAATTAGAGTAAAATAAAATTAAAATAATAATAATAACAATGATAACAGCTATTTACATATGAGTGATGCAGAGTGCAGTTGCTCACCGCCCGCTGATAATGATCCCGGAGGAGCAAGAAGAAACCCTGAAACTGAAATCGCAATCCTGGAAAAGTGAGCCTGAGCGATTCCAGAGATAATCCTCCTCTTTCCAGTCAGCCCTGGTTAATATATTGGCAAGACATGATATGATCTGGAATATCTCATTGGCACATCCAACTGTCAATTTTGGATTTTGCTGT
>NW_010325306.1:29299-42435 GCF_000700745.2 Antrostomus carolinensis | reverse complement strand
CTCCCAGTCCTAATGCAGCTGTGAACAGCCAAACATGATGACCTTGAGCTCCAGCAGCAGCTAATAACATCAGTGCTTTTGTCAACGTTCTTCTCATAACAAGTCCCACACTGAAACTAAAACACAGCTATTCTAACTACTGAGAAGAAAATTAACTCTATCCTAGCAAAACCAGGAAAGTGATGTTTGTAAAAAGCAAGGGGAATAACTTTGTCTGTGGCTCCTTTGTCATCCATTTTCCTACAGGTGCATACATTAAGACACAAGTGGTAGTGCTTAATAGGGTAAGATGCTTACTGTTTTAAATAGTAGCAAAATTCTGCATACTTTGGGCTGTAAGCCATTGGTACCGTATGTAGCCACCTAAGTTACAAAGCAGCTGCCCATCGCTCGTAGGTGCTCACAACAGCCAAGGACCACAGTGGCCAGTTTACAGTGCAACTCGAGGCCATTTCTGTTACTGGCTGGATATTCAGGAACCTGGCTGTAAGTTTGTTTGTATCGTGCAGCATTTGAGCTAAAAAATCTTAACATCCCTGACTTGAGTTTGCAGTTCTGCACTTTTCTAGAAAGCACAACTGGAAAAGCAGCTTGACAAGTTTGATTAGTCTGCTAAGCAGCCAGCATTTCTGGGAGCCAGGTGAGGTTACCTCGCAGGCTACATCTAGTCCTGGCTGCCTCCAGCATAGCATATGTAAGTTATGGATCAGTAAAAGGATATTCAGGGTACCAGCAGGGCATGCTGAAGAGATACCGTAAAAATTTGTGCATTTGTTCTCAAGCAGTTTGAGTGTTTAGAGTCATGTTTTGGTTCAAAAATACAGGACTGACAAGGAAACAGTCAGTTGTTATCATAATCTATAGCAAATGACAACAAGTCAAGTAAGGAACGTGTCCAATATGCCATGAAAGCACAAGCCTATCCTTAGGGCAGCTGTCAAAATCATATTGGGGTTGTTTAAGGGTTCTCGCACTTAAAATGTTTCTGTGGTTGATCAGACTGTTAAGAAAGTCTCAGGCAGCTGGGAGGGTGTCTGTTCTGGCAGGCTGCAGGGTGGGCTTACTTCCATTCGGTCTTCTGACTCCCATAGTTGTCTTCTGTGGCTTATGCAGCTTTCAGAAACATAACCTTTTCTTTGGTGTTCCTATCATTCTGTTTTTTTACCAGGAATAAAGCATTTTTTCATTGGAAGTAACCAAGGGTGGAAATGATTCAGGGGGTGCTGCACCACTTTCTTTCTTCTCTTAAACTTTTGCTCTGTGTTCGCTCCTGCCGTACTGTCCTGTTGTGGGCAAGGCTTGCTGAGTTTCCAAAGGCTGCTCTGACTTGAGGGTGTCATTCTCTTACATGATATTATGTATTGAACAATATGGTATGTTTTTCATTAGGAATTACGTGAGCTCATCTAAAAGCAGTTGTTTCCTAACTAAATTCTACATTCTTTTGTAGTTATTGAAGTGCTTAAAGATTGCACGCATGGCTGTAGTAAATACAGATCACTCCTAGAGATAACTGAAGACTCATTTGCTCCTAAACAGAAATGCACAACAAATGGTACCTATGTTCACCTCAGTGAATGAGGCTTTATTTTTTTGTCTGTATACACATTCAGATTAAATGGTTTTTGTATATTTCTGATTTGCAAAGTTGATTTGTTATTATTTCAGATATTGAATCCCACTACTAACAATCAGTGTTCTGAGTGCTTAAAATCTCCTATGACATTATGTGACTCCCAGTATGCATTTACCCTATTTCTGTAGTATGTTCAGAATACTACCGCGTGTCTTCAACTCAGAAAGTCTGGCAGCAATTATCTTAACTGTTTCCTGTTCTTACTTTTAGTTCTTTGGCACCGGTGTTATACTGCATCAAAATAGAAATGAGCTTGGATAAATGTAGAGGCAAGGTGTGCAGACACTGGTTTCTGGAAATATCTTCCTTCTGTTAGTAAGTCATACAATAGGGATGGGTGCAAGATAGAGCTGACCAAGAAACTGCCTGGTTGGCTGTGACCTCCAGATTGAGTCTGGATATCTGCTTGGACAAACTCTAAAAGGCTTTATGGTTAAACCTTTTGTCCTGCCAAGGCCTCCTGACCCTATCTTTCCCTTTCTATGACAGGAAATGGACTGAACCTAAGTTTTAATTAATACTGGCTCATCAAAAACAGAAGTGCTGTCTATAAAAGCAGTGGAATTCCTGTTTGGACATAGACACATTATTCAAGCTCTTACACAAACTACTTGTGCAACTTTTTCTCTCCTCCCTTTGACCTTTTATTTTTAATGTCCATTAAATGCTTTAAAAGGATAATTAGCCATTTGGTTATCTAGGAGAAGAAAACAGATGCAGATTTGAAACAGTCAGTCAGCATAGAGACTTTGCATTTTCTGTGTGATTTTTTCTGAATGAAAGAATAGGCTTATTTTTTAAAAAAATATTTGCTATTCCATCTGAAAATGAATATAGCCTGGAAGGGAATTTGGAAAAATGAAATCTGTACATTGTGAAGGGATTGAAAGTGTTTCTGGGGATGAGAGCTCAGTCATTATTGTTTGCCAGCACTTTTCTGTCATGCCATAGTGGTTTTTGTGTGTTATGGAATTAATGTTCGTTTTGATTTTTATCATTCACCTCATGCTGACCTTAGTTGAAGTTTTGAAACACACACCAGTAAGGCACAGTATTACTGTGAAAAACAAGGTTTTTGGGTGGTTTGGGTTTGTTTTTTTTTTTTAATTAGGTTGGAAACTGTTTTAAAAAAATCAGTTTGTCCCAGTTTACTAAAACATCTGCAGGACTCGGGAACAGCTTGTTGACTGAGCTCAACAGCAGGAGAAGCTGTAGTTGATGGTTTCTGCCCTCTGCAGCAGGTGTAATACCAGTTGATGGAAATTGCAATACATGGTTTCAGGGGACATGTGGTTAATGTGTCCAGATGATAGCAACATCAACAAAGTGTAGAAAAAAACATGGGCAGATGTTTGGCTTATACTGTCTACATGGATACATGCACTTAAATTCACTCTAATGGAGTTTATCTACTGTCACGTTATGGTTTACCCTGTTACAGAGACGGATTTTATGGTAGGCTACTAATCTTACAAAACACCTGTTGCAGCAGCCGTATTTTACAGTGTCTTAGCTGCAGATTTCTTGTGTCCTTCCCCCCCCCCCCCCCCCTCTTTTTTTTTTTTTAATCTTTCTTTCCAGACATATTTGACTGTTGGTTTTGCCTACAGTGGGATGAATTGCCTTGTGGTTTTGACACATAGCAGGTTATTCTTGCAGTGAGACTGAATACCTCAGACCTTCACAGACAAAAAGAAGACAAAAAATGCCTCTAGGTTTATCTAACTGAATGGTTTTTACTTTTGGTGTTGGTTTTCTACTATGTGTGCCAGGTTGATGGTCAATTCTGAAATTACTGAATGTTGACTAAACTTGATCAATAGAAAATTAAGATACAACAATAATTGTTAAAAATATTTAGTCAGATTGTTAAACTCTGAGTCAGTATGCAGATATGGATACAGCATCCCATGTCTGTTATCTGTTCCATTGTCTCCACTCTTCATTCCCGTTACTAGAATTCTTTAAAATTCTAAATCATCATGGCTTGCAAATTTAAATTCAGTGCTTTGTAAGATTAATTAAAAAATCTATCTAGCTCTTGTTTTGAAGCTGATGTGAGCATTTAAAGAAAAGGGATTTTATCTGTTTTTCATTTAATGCAGCATGAAATTAACATCTGAATCAAACAGCAAAATTTTGGTAAATAAGATCCGCATCTATTATGAGGCATTCCTCACATACATAGTAATATTTTCCAAGTGTAATTTTTCTTCTTCCTAAGCTACTCAAAATGTTTCCCCCCGTTTTTCAACAAGGCATTGTGTGTTGGTATTTGTAATTAGTTCATTTGCATACAGTGGTTGTCATTAAAAAGTTAACATTTTCAGTCGTTACAATGTCATAGTATCTGAGTTATTCAAAGCTTTCCTTCCCATTTCTAAATATTAAAAATTATATTTTAGGTCACGTAGTTCTCATCATGCTAACCATTCTTTTCAGTGTTATTTCTCACATGACTGCCTCTCAGGCTCAAGTTTGTTTCACTGTAAATAATTGTGTAGTCTCCATTTTGGTGGGATTTGAACTGTTGAGTATTTTTCTAGGTAAAACATAGTTACAAGTTATTTGCTTGAAGTCCTGTACACGGTCCAGAGCTGTGTGTGCTCTGTCGCTACTGAGATGCCTGTCATCCTCTCTTCCTGAGAAATAGACAGATGAGTGTGGTTCCAAACATGCCCAAAGTAGTGATGTGCATAAAACTGTCTGTAAACTCACTAGCAGGTGCAAAGCCTGGTTTACTGTGCTCTGTAATTTCAGAAAAGGAAACAAAAATCCTGAAAAAAATAGGTATCTGCTTCAGCACACCTCCAGGGAAATATGTTCCCCCTGTCCAGTCATGACAATAATCAAGCTGCCAAACTTCCTGACAGAATTAGGGTTGGTTTTCCAAGCTGCCTCTTGGCTGTAGAGACTGTACCTTATGCTTACGGTGGTACTGAACCTGAAAGGGCTCCCTGCTCCTCTCCTGTGTCGAGCGTGAACTGGAGGAACAAAAGATAGAAGCTGTTCTGCAGCATGGAGATATGAAGCTGCTGAAAGGGAAGGGAGCCACTTTATAAGGGTTAAATTTTCAAACCCCTTCTCTCTGAGTGGTGTTACACCGTTGTGCAGGGGTTTGTTTTTCCAAAAAAAAGATACAGAAAGTGGTTAGAGACACTTTATATTCTGATGATGCTGTCAAAGACATCCCAAACATTGTTGCAAGGTCTCTGCCCACTTTTCATGAATGTATTCAAGGGAGGGAATGCTGTATTTCTTTCTCTCTGTCTCTCTTTCTGACTTTGCTCTGCAGTGGACATGAGCCAGAGAAATGTCTGTCTTGGTCAATGCAGTCTCTTGTTTTGAGGAAATGAAGTAGAGTGACTACAGTCAGTGCATCTCATTAAATTGCTTCTTTCATTCTAATTCCAGTGACTTTGCTTTTGGAAATGATACACACTTTGCCAGCCATGTAATAAGAAAAATCGGTCTTTACCAAATAGAAATCAGGCTTTAGGAATGGGAAAGTAACACAATAATAAAAAAGCTTTAGTAGAGGCAAAATTTGGCTTAAAATCTTGACTTTGGTCCACTAAATGTGTACTCTTCCTTGTTAAGCCAAAAAGTAAATTACTTTATAAATTTCCAACCCTTGCCAACTAATCAAGTTGATGTCACATTTTGTTTGTCAGGTGGTCAGGTAATCTAAAATACACAACAAATTGACAGCAGAACAGACCCAGAAAATTAAGTAGTCTTTCTTCTATTCTTACAGTTTAGCATTGCAAATGTTGCTGGTACTTGTGTATTCCAGGCTGCTGAGACTCCCCTTGGAAGGGTCTGAATCACAGGAGCCAGGCTTATTCAGCATGGAGGCTTCTCAGGGCTGTACCCAGTGTAGCTTCTCAGGTAGAGCAGGGAAAGTTAGTGTTTTGCATGGATAGACTATTACTGAAAATGGAGACTGCCTGTGAACGGAGAGGAATGAACCTCACAAGATAAGATGAGATGGACCATCCATGATCAATTAATAAAATAAAATAAAATAATCCTATATAATTTTTAATATAATTGGACATCCTATCCATCCCTAGCCCTCAGGCACAGAAGGAAAAAGTTCTGCTTCTCACACTGGTTGGAATAGGTAGACTTGTAGAAGTCCTGTCTTTTACTGCAGAGGTGTTATGGGAGGGAGAGTAATTTTAATGGCACAGAAAGTTACCCAGTACTGTGTGCATGGCAACTACCTACTCAAATTTTTCTGCCTCTGGGGTGATGTGTTTGCCTCAGTTACCTCATTGGTAGTGCTAGTTGGGGACAGGGGTATGTCTCTTCAATCCCATGTACGGGTTTGTGCTGGGGGCCACCCAGCTGGCAAGCAGCTTTGCAGAAAAGGACCTGGGGGTCCTGCTGGGCACCAAGTTGAACATGAGCCAGAAGTGTGCCCTTGAGGCAAAGGCGGCCACCGGTATCCTGGGCTGCCCTAGGCAGAGTGCTACCAGCAGAACAAGGGAGGTAAGTAAGCCTTCCCCTCTGTTCAGCGCTGGTGAGGCCACACCTGGAGCACTGGGTCCTTTTCTGCTTCTGGGCTTCTCGGTTCAGGGCAGGTGTGGATGTATTGGAGGATGTCCAGCAAAGGGCTGCTAAGGTGATGAATGGTCTGAAACATCTCTCCTCTGAGGAAAGGGTTAGAGACCTGGGATTGTTCAGCCTGGAGAAAAGAAGACCAAGGGGGGAAACTCGTCAACATGTATAAATAGCTGAAGGGAAGGTGCGAAGAAGAGGGAGCCAGGCTCTTTCCAGTGGTGCCCAGTGACAGGACCAGAGGCAGCGGGCACAAACTGAAGCACAGGAGGCCCAGCTGAATATCAGAAAACACTTTTTCATTGTGAGGGTGGCTGAGCACTGGCACTGGTTGCCCAGAGAGGTTGTAGAGTCTTCTTCCTTGGAGACATTCCAAAGGTGTCTGGGCGTCGTCCTGGATGACTGCCTGTAAGTGGCCCTGCTTGAGCAGGGGGATTGGGCTAGATGACCTCAAGAGGTTTCTTTCAACCTCAACCCTTCTGTGATCCTGTAAAAATGCCTGCCATGCATGGTTAGGGCCTGTGTGTGGTGCTGATTAGTTGCATTGTGGTTTGTGAGCAGGTTGGGGTTTGGAAGTAGCCAGAGTAATCTTGCATCTTTGATAAGCTGTGCAAGCGTAGATTGCAATTCCAGATTCTCATTATTCAGAGCTCACCAAGATCATTCAGAAGTGTCACGTTTCATGTCATTTCTGTCTCTGAGATGTTCAGCTTTGCAAATCATACAGATTTGACAAAATAAGCCCTACACATATGCGGTCCTGAGATGCTAAAATGGCCAGTTAAGACTTTGCTACCATGAGTTTGGTGTTGGTCATTTGTGTAGTAAAAACGAGAATTGCAGGCAATGTACTGTCTGAGGACCTTGGAGGGGAGGAGAGCCGAGCGCTTGCTGGCCACCACAGATCTCCTTCCACTTACATGCATGGCACTCGAACCACCATATCGCGTGTGTTTGAACCACAGCAGCTCTCATCAGGCACGAAGGGCGGCTTCCAGGCTGCGTGATGCCAATACCACCTGTGCCTTCCCTCCCTCCTGGGCTTCCCAGGCTGTGTGGCCAGCTTCGCTCCTGCCCCTGGTTTCTCAGAGTGCTTGTCCAAGGAGGTGAGATGGAGCTTTGCTGGGACCGGGGGTTCTCCTTGCCGCCCTCCCTGACCGGTTTGGAGTGGTTTCACTGGCGCTGCCATGGAAACGGTGCCTGCAGTGGAAGAAGAGAGAGGGAATGTGTGTGGCATTCAGCTGCTGCCAGGTGTGGGGAGGAGAGAGCCCTCATTTTACCCCGTCCAAGTTCCCACTGCGGGGAGAGACATTGGATTTGAGATGGGGGGCAGGGGGGAGAACAGATATGGCTCTAAACCACAGCTAAGAAAAAAACATGTCTGGAAATCAATTCAAATCCCCTTTCTGCCATTAAATTCACTTCAAGCACTAAATTTAAAATTCAGTATGTGCTGGCTTGTTTTTATTTGCCTTTCCTTTTCAATACTGTGATATCATGAACCAGTTTGTTCTGAAAAGGGAGTTGCAACTCCTACCTGCTTGTTCTGCACTCAGGGTTGAGGGCTTTAGTGAAGTGCATTGTATACGCCAGGTCAAAATTGGACCCATCCACAAAGTTGTTTGGATTATCAACACTGCTAGAAGGTTCCTGTGTTCATCACAAGGGGGAAAATACAGTTTTGATCGCTGTGTTTTGCTGTAATAAAGGCTTGAATTTCAGGTGACTTCCACAGTAATGTCAGTGAAAAATCCCGACTGCGGTTATGGAACAGGTTGATTCATTAATTTTTTTTTACTCTCACTCTTTTTTTTTTTTTTTTCCCTTCCTATCTCTTCTTTCCTCTGATTCAGTGAAAGTAACAATGATTCCTATGGCTCTCTTATTTTCTAATTATATCATAGCAGTAACTCTGATAATCTCTCCTGTAAGGAACATCCCTGAAGAGATGCTCTGTCCATTTTGGTCTACTGACAGTTTCATGAACAGCGTTTTGGTGGCAACTGACTAGTCCTTGAACTGAAATCTGTCCTGTAATTGTGGAAGCAGCACCATTATTTTAGTGAGACTTGGTGATTCTGGAGTACAGCAAGTGTTGATTGTGGTTTTGATTTCCCAGAGCCATAATGATAAATCCGGTCCAGTATATTTATTTTTTTTGTTCCATTCACTGTATTACTTAGAATGAGTAGTGCAGATCTGGGGGTATTTTTGCCTCTTTATTTAAGGACTCAATAGCAAAACCATTTTGTATTTTATTGGAGGAATGTCCCAGATTCCCAATCTGGATTTTTAATGGATGAGAGAAGACCGTTCTTTATGTACAGGTACGCTTCCAATGGCTACTAAGCACATGATAACTTCACTGAGTTGTGGAAATCTGAAAACAGGTCGCTTCCAAGTCTCCTCCTTCTGAGGAGACTATCACATATTCTTGCCCTGTTCTTACTCTTCCTTCAGCATATGTGTCTTAGTAGGAAAGCTGGTGATCAAATGGTGGAATAGCACACAGAACATCAAACAAGGCTCCCTGGAAGCTTGTGACCTGTGTCAGCAAGGCAGTAACTCTCCCTTCATCTGTAAAAAATCAGCTGAAGGACAAATACGGAGTTTTGGGGATAGACTAGAAAGATGAACACATTACCCTGGAAGAGATAACCAGGCCAACAGCTCAACAGGTCTAACTTGTCAGGGAAAAGAAGTACCGAGTATCAACAGCAGAAGACTGCATTCTGTGGTGAACTGAGGGTGTGCATCTGCTGACCTGACACAGAGTCATGTGAACTTTGCTGCTTGCCTGGAGGCAAAATACAGCCAAAATCCTGCACGGGTAGCCAAGACTCATCAAGTCCAAGGACCAGCTACTCTTCTGTGTGGACACCAATAATACTGCAAAGTGTAATGTGGCAAAAATTAACCAGGACTGCAAAGTCTTTAGGGTTAAAGTAAAGGAGAAAGGTGCTCAGGTTGTTTTCTTCTCCATCTTGCCAGGGAAGCGTGCAGGCAGAAGCAGGCCTATCATTTAGGTCAACACCTAGCTGTGTAGCTGGTGTCACTGACAGTAGTTCTCCTTCTGTGATTAAGGGACTATGATCTACTGAGCAGAGATCCACTTTTCAAAGTGCAAGGATGCCTTTACCAAGACTGGGGAACAATGAAGTAGACTTAAATGAGGGCTGAGGCAGAGTGGAGACAATCAAGGCTAGAAGGGACAATGTGAAAGCATGTGTGAAGCAGAGCTGTAAGGGAGGCTACCACACTCAGAGACAAGGAGCAGATGGCACATCATCTAAAGTGCCTGTGCACCAACCCTCATGCTCTGCGGAAAAAAACACAATAAATGGAGTTCCTTGTACAGTCAGAGAGTTACAATGTCATTGGGATTACAGTAATTCAGTGTGAGAGATCATGTGTCTGGAGTCCTGCAATGGACAGTTAAGACCATAAGGAAAGACAGAAAGTGTAGAAGATGGGTGGAAGAGAAGAAAGGGTTGGGTTGTGCTCTGTGTAAAAGAACAGTTTTAATGAACAGAGGTCAGCTGTGGTCTGTAGAGTGCTTTGGGGTCAAAATCAGATCCACTGAGAGAGACCTCATGGTGTCTGCTACAAACCTGTATCAGAAAACAGAGGTGGATGAAGCCTTCTTCATTCACTCTCAAGAGGCCTCAGGCTTACAAGCCCTCGTTCTCAAAAGGGAATTTGTATTTACTGGGAAAGCAACACAGTGGTGCATAAGCAATGTGGAAGATTTCCAGGGTACATTGAGGACAGCTTCGTAGTGAAGTCTGTGGTTGGGACAACTAGGAACAGTGCTCTTCTGGACTGAATGCTTGCTAATAAAACATCTTTGACTGTAGAGGCCAAGGGGCTCGAGGAGGACAACTGATAAAATAAAGACCTGGACTTCAGGAGAGCAGATTTCAACTCACTCAGGGAGCTGTTAGGAGGAAACCAAAGAGAGTCTGTCTTGGAGAGCAAAGCAGCTCAGGAATTTTGGGAGATTTCCCAATACAGCTGCTTCTTGAAGTCCAGGAACAGTCTGCCCCGCTATGTTGATTTCACTTGGCTAGCAGCCAACACAACCACTCCCTTACTCTCCCCCGCCCACAGGAGAAAGAGGAGAGAATTGAAGGGGTAGGGGTACAGAGACTCTACAGGTTGATATAAGAACAATTTAATAATTGAAATAAAATAAAACTTAAAATAATAACTATATTTAAATAATAATTATAATAAGATACGGAAATGAGTGATACACAGTGCAGTTGCTCATCACCTGCTGACCAAGCCTGGCTTGTTCTCAGATAATGATCCCGAAGGAGCGACAATCCTGTAAACTGAAACTGCAGTCCCAGAAGAGCAAGAGCCCAAAGGAGAGCCAGAGAGACCTCCAGCGAGAGAGGAACCCCCATTAATGTACTGAACATGACGTTATGTGATGTGGAATATCCCATTGGCATATCGAAATGCCAGTCTAGTTTATTAATTTTAATATTCCTCGCCCCCCGCAGACGTTGCAGTTGCAGACTAGCAAAGCATTAAGCCCTTTGACTTCCAGCAAAAATTTAAAACATTATCGTGTTATCAGTGTTCTTCTCATAACAAATCCCATACTGAAACCAAAACACAGTGCTGTTCTAGCTACTAGGAAGAAATCTTGCTCTGTCCCAGCCAAAAACCAGGACACCCCCTAAGCAGGAAAAGGAGCAGACATAAAAAGAAATCTGTTGCAAAAACACCAAACTACTAAGAGAACTCAAATTAAAAAAGGAGCACTAGAGCAGCACAAAAAGGGGGCAGACTCCCAAACAGGGATATAGAAATGCTGCTTCAGTGTGCAGAGATGCAATTAGGAAGGCAAAAGCTCAGCTGGAGATCAAACTAACAAGAATAACAGAAGTTTCTGCAGGTTTTTTAGGAGGAAGCAGAAGTACGAGAAAGATGTAGGCCTGCTGCTGAATAGGGCCTGCAAGCTTGTCAGAAATGGCACAGGAAAGGCTGAGGCTCTCAGCCTGGCTTCACAGGTAATGTCAAACCACAAAATTCTATGTCAAGAAGCAACAACAAAGCAAATGACAAACCACTGAGAGTAGAGGAGGGTCAATTGAGGGACTGTCTGTACGAATTGGACAGGTACAACTCTTGTGTGACCTGATAGGATGGAAATGAGGATGCTGAGAGAGTTGGCTGGTATAATCGCAAAACTACTCCTGAACCATCTTTCAAGGATCATGGAAGTAAGGAGAAATCCCATATACCTGGAAAAGAACAAATATTACACCATCTACAAAAAGGGCAGAAGAGTGGATCCAGGAAACTGCAGACCAATCAGCCTTATGTTTCTGGGAGAAAGGATGCAACTCATGGAAGCGTTTCCAGGCGATTGAATGGCATATGAAGTTAGGATCAGTTTTGCTCCATGAGGATCACTTTCTGCTTATCTACAGGGAATTTCCTCTCCCACTTTGTGCCCTGCTTTTTCAGGCTGTGAAAACATCCTGAAATTCTCTGTTGTTGCCCTTCAGCCTTACTGTCCTGCATCATTTTGTATTATTACCAAGCTTGGTCACCCTGTTGTTCATTCCTTGTTTCAATTTTTTTCTTATATGTATTGAACATTTTGGAACACAGAACTAGAACTTCACTTTTGGGCACCTTCAACTGTGAGAATATACCCCTTGTTTCTAGTCTTGACCTCCTACTTAAGAAAGTACTTATCCATCCAGAAACCTTCTGGAGAAGTAGTTCATGTTTATGTCAATTTCCACTAATTCTGTTCCATGTTATAGGTTCTACTAATTTGCCTGATATGACTGCCTAGCTTGCTGCTGTGTAGGCTTATAGATCTCCCTGGAAATTGGCATTGCATTTGATGTCTCTCAGTTCTCAGGTACTATATCTGTTTTAAGCTATGTATTTTTTAGTTCCTTCAGGACTCTTGATCGAATACCATCTGATCTTCCAATTTGTTACTGTTTGCTTTGTCAGTTTGCTTCACAGCCTATTCTACAGTCACTTCAATTTCAGACAGATCCTCTGATAAGACTCCTTCAGTGTGTTCTTAGCATGGGAATTTCCCATGAAATAACAAAAACCTATCTGAAGAATTCATTTAGTTTCTCTTCAATGAACCCTTTTATATCCTGATCACCCAGTGGCTCTACAGACTCTCTAGGCAGCTTCTTGCTTATGATGCATTTGAAGAAAGATTTGTTGTTTGCTTTGAAGCTTTTGGCTATTTGTCCCTTAGAACTATATTGTGCTGTTATATTTAAGCTGTTAGTATTTATGGTCCTTTATTTTCTTCATTTGAAGATGATTTCAGCTTTCAGAAAGAGCATTTTTGTGTCTAATGACTTCCTTTGCCCTCCTGTTTAACTGTTCCAACTTCTCTTTGTTGCATCTTAAGCTTTTCTTGACACACTGCTTTGGCTCTGTGCTTCCAATATGGGGGCATCAAGTAGTTTCCATACTGCCTATGAGGACTTAACTCTTAGCTTTAAACAAACTTTTGGATTTTTTTTGTTACATATTTTATCTTTTAATGTGGCTCCTAACTGGCAGATTTTCTGCCTTCTGTAGGGATGTTGGATCTGAACACAGAATGTTTTCAGCTGCAAGATGTCAAACCATCTTTTGTGCATTACCTGAGACCAAGTCAAGAATTGCATCTTTTCTTGTGGGCGTCCTAAGCAGCTGTCTGTGATAGTATCCGAAATTCAGTCTATGTTCCATGTCTTTCTGTTGCTTTTAATTTTTTTATTTTTTTTTTGACTGTACAAACTATAGGGGTAATTGAAGACTCCCAGAACTATTGCATTTTGTACTCTTCTTTCAAAATATGCATCTGTCTTGATGGACAGCCAGTACTGCCAACTCTGTACTGTGTCAACCCATATGTCAACCCATACAAATTCTTTTTATGCAGTGAGAT
>NW_010325306.1:8094-29274 GCF_000700745.2 Antrostomus carolinensis | reverse complement strand
TCCCTATCTTTGCCCATACTACAAATGTTATCCTGAACTGCATATTCCTTACCTATTTGTTTTCAAACAGGTAATTTTTAGATTGTAATTTCAGTACAAAAACCTTTCTACTTTGTTCAGAAGATGAGCTATTCATACCCGAAATTAAGAGAATAATATCACAATTATACTTGTTAAAACTAGCATTTTCATTACTAATTGCTTTTCTCTTTCATAAGGAACAGTATGATTCTGCTGGGAATTTCCTGTATCTGTGGTATTTCTGCAGGGTATCCAGAAAAGGAATGAATTGCCTAATTATTTTACTAGTTCTTTTCTTTGTAATAAAAGAGGAAAGATTGAAAAGCATCGTTTGGACTATTAAAGTTAACTGCTACTGCCACAGTATCATCTGTGAGAGAAAATGTGCAGATCTTGAGGGTTTGCAGTCCTTGAGTTCAAATTTTTTAGCCTATGCTGTTTGAAAGCCTGTTTTTCATTTAATACTTAATAGTAGTATAAGTAAGTGAATTATTTGAATAATCAGTGTACTGTCTGCTAGAATACTGGCACTTTTTTTTCTCCAAACATCCCTGTGTTGGTGCTGAATTTCGTTACAGTTTCATTGTAATCCTCTTGATTTGAAAGTCCATCCACATTCAGCGTAGCAAACTGAGTCTTACAAGTATGCAGAAAATCAAGCTTCTGTGTCGTTAGTTGTAAGACAAGAAGAAACAAAATCCTATAGGTATTAATTTGCATGCAGTAGGTTGCCCTAAAAAAACCCCAAAACCTATCTTGCTTTGTTAGATAACTTTTGAATCCCTTACTAACATGCTAATAACTAGCTCTTTAGTAGCTACTCATGGCGATATTCAGATTTAGTATCCTCATTAATTCAGAGATTTCAAGGATAATTGCAAATTATGGAGTCTGTTCTTGGGTATGCCGCACTGACAGTCTATGCATGGTTTGAAAAATCAGTCTCTCTTACAAGGCAAGGAAAATCAAAAGAGAAATTTGTTCACCAGAAAAATTTCTCCAGTGGAACCAGGAGAAGAAGAAGAAACTAGATGTCTCTAATCTCTTAGACTGTTCTGGACAAGTGTGAAGATAACGATTTATAGTACTGGCTCTCCATCTGTACACAATGCCTAGGATGATGTGTATCTTCAAAACTCTGGAAGGGAGAACTAGTTTAGAGAAGCATAAATAGAAAACTGGAGAACCCCATGAGTAAAATGCTGGAGAAGACTTTAGATCTCTAAACCTGTAGACAGGCTGCTCAAAAAGCGTTGTGTGTTACTAGTGTCCACACATGTTGTTGTGTACACTGACACCTCTGTAGCTATTGCTAGCATCTTGGCACCATGCCCATCAGACCACAGATCAGATCAGAGAAGAGAGGAAGACTACAAGCTGAGTATGTTGTCAGAATCAAAAAAGGTTTTCTTATTGCTTCAATGTCTAGAACATTTTTAGAAGTTTCACTTTTTGAAACCATGTTGTTTCACTTTCTTAGCTTTTCACGTGTCTTTAAACCATACAAATATTTTTTTACATCATAATAAAACATCTTTCAGCAATAAACCAATGGGAGTGCTGGCAAGGGATGCAAAAACTAGTGAGATGGAGAAGAAAAGGGTAAGCTAAAAGACTAAAGCTGCATATAAAAGAGAGAGAGGAAAAAATAGCATATGAGAGGACCAGGCAATTTGTAACAGAAAAATTGAGATAATTTGAATAAGTTTGTTGATTGTGCTGGAGAAGCAATAATACAATTTCCCTAGGAACAGAAGTCCAGGCAGTTGGGCAGTGTGCCGTCAGAGAGCAAGGCTTGCCTGTGACTCACAGAGGAACAGGGCAGTGTGCCTGGAGAGCTGAAACATGCAACTGAATGCAACACTCATTTGTATCAGGGTCCTAAAAATAGAAAATAAAATAGGGTCTGATTTTTGTAAAAGTTGTTAAAGGCGTAAAAGGGACTTCTTTGAAGTAATCTTACATGAAAAAGAAGGACTAGTTTATTTTTAAACACCATAGTCAGCCAGACTAGTTCTTTACCCCATAAATAATCCATATGCATAATAGTCTAGATGCTGTGCTAATCTCATGTAAAGAAGCATGGGGTTGCTAAAACCCTCAGATCAGGTGAGAGAATAAGCTAGAGAAATACCAGTTTGGGCTGATAAAATACTAGCACTTACATCAAATCAAATGTGTCTTTATGTAAGCATGATGGTGATCAGAGGGTTTGATAGCCACTGATCTCTAATCCATAATACAGATTGGCATAAAGCCTTGGAAAAATTTCTGGAACTCATCAGTTCTAGGATCATGGAAAAACTAGGTTAAAAGAGACCTCTGGAGGTCTGCTCCAAGCAGGTCTAGCTTCAATGTTAGATCAGATGTGCAGTTGACTTTTAAAATCTCCAAGAACTGAGATGCTACAACCTACCTGGGCACCCTGTTCCAATGTTTAACCACTCTTGCTGTGTTGTTTTATTTTGGGGTTTGAATTTTTTTTCTTTGTTTTGGGGTTTTTCCCTTATATCCAGAGTTTATCTCATTGCAGCTCGTGACTGTTGCCTCTGTCTGTTTGCTGTATACCTCTGACAAGAGCCTGGTGATGTCTTCACTATAATCCCCAATTAAGAAGTAAAAGTCTGCAGTTAACGTCCTCCCTAGACCTTCTCTTCTCCATGCTAAACAAACCAAATCCTTCAGTTTGTTCTTGTATAACCTATGCTTCAATCTTTTAACCATCTTTATTGGCCCTCTGGTGGTTTTGCTTCAAATTCTTGTCATGTCCCTTTTCCTAGTAACCCAAAACTGGGCACTGTACTCAAGTCAGGAGTACCAAATAAAAGGAAATAATTACTTCCTTGTTCTGCTAGCGGCTCTCTTGCAAGTGCAGTGAAGTAAGGGGTTGGCCATCATCACCACAGGAATGCACTGCTGAGTTGCAACTTGTTGGCCACCTCCAGGTCCTTTCTGTGGAGATGCTGTACTATTACATGGGATTCCATCCTTTGTGCAGGACTTTTCATTTTTCTTTCTTGAACTTCATGACATTATCATTGGCCTGTTCCTCCAACTTGTCAAGGTTCTTCTGAATGGTAGTCCTGCCCTCCACCATATGAATTGCTTTCTCTTCAGGTTGATGTTACCTGTAAACTTGCAGTAGCATAAAGGTGCAGTCATAGGTATTAACAAGTCTTTTTTTTTTTTTTTTAATCTTAATTTTTTTTAGCCTCCATTAAGATCCTGCAACAACATACCCACCACTGAGTTTCTGAATTTGCCACCTCTCTGCTTATCTGATTATTACCTTGTTGTGAGCTTTTTTTCCTCACCCCATATTATTCAGTGAAAGGAAAGAATGAAACAACCCAGTGAAAAAGGGTAAGAACAATACAAGTGAAAACAGAGTCCAACAATGGACTGTGAGAGAAAGTAGAGAAGCTGGGAGAATCGAATGGGACATTCCAAAGTCCATTTTTGAAGCTTCTGAACAACGCTCAGTGTCAGATATGTGGGGGCATCACTAAATCCTGTTTGAAAGCATCAAGACATTCTGTTTTCCTCTCTAGTTACAAGATGGGCTGTCAGGTCTGGTTTGTGTCTGATGCTGTCCCTAGGTTTCTGCCAAGTTAAACTTCTCTAGATTTTCTGTTTTCCTTAGGAAGTATGTGCCCCAATTTTAGCTGCTCCAGTATGATAGGTTAAGAACAGTTTATTACCAACATCACTCTAAGCAATGGCATTTACTTGGGAGTTTATGGATGTGCAGTATATGGAGTTATGTGTGATGCCATAGGATGTGCATAGCAATATACACATTCTACTTGTGATGACATGAAGTACAGTTTTTTTCTTGTTAAATAGGTTACAACAAGATAGAGCCAATGTTGTGCATTTCTACAGCCTATGTACTTTAGGAAGTTCTGTGGCTTCAAAGATACTCCTATGAAAGACTTCTGTCCAGGAGACAATATATTTTGTTTGTGTAGCTGTAATCGGGCTTTCTCTGTTCATCCCACCAGGGATTCCCAGCCTTACCTCAGTGCTGAAGTTTCAAATGATCATCAGTGTAGCAATTTGGTTTTGATAGCATATTTACAGTTAAAAGCTAAATGTTTTTCCTCCTTTAATGTTATGACCTTAACGTTCTTGGGAATTCAATAAATTCACAAGGCTTTTCAGCCTAGATTTAGGTATATTCTTTTTTTGTATCAGCTACTTTTTACTATCCCTACTGATTTTGCTGTGTCTTTTGTTCAGCATCAATACACATCTCTCTGTGAAAGGACTGAAGGATTACTTTAAGATTGTAATAGAAAGTCTAAAGTAAGATCAGCTCTGAATATCAAATTTATTTTGACCTGTTTTGCCCCTCCCAACATTCAAATGGGTCAGTACAGACCACACAGCAGATACAAAGCATAAAGATAACCAAATACCCTCTTACTTGGTATGCCCTGAGTTCAGGAGTTCGTAGGCAGTGAAGATTTCCATCAGACTTATTCAATTTCTGGACCATTGTGAAACATATGACCTGCCTCAAGTCTTATTTAATGTTTGAAGTTTCGGTGGCTGCAGAGGGTTGATAAAACATAAATCTCATACTGAAAAGCCAAATACATCCAATTGCCATCTATGGAATAATGAATATTATTTTACAAAAAAACTCACGGTCATGGGCAAATACCCCTTTTAAACATAAATTACTTCAGGCCCTAGCAGATGCCTACTCTTTTTATCACTTCAAAACAATTTGATAAAGTTACCATGAAGTTCCTCCTTTCCAAGCTGCTCTCTTGAGTGATTTATTTGGATGAGTCTCATTATTGTCACTGATTGTTCTGTTGGCTTCCCACTCCCACACCCTTTATGGTGCTAAGGGCTGCCAGACTGATCCCTTCTCTTTGCAACACCTTTGCATGTGCCCCTGCTTGGGCATCATTGCCCTTCCTAGCACGCACGGTCCGTGAAGCTGCACTTGACATGGCATTACTTGAATTGTTTTTGATGTTGCAATGCGTTTTCAGCAGTTCTTCATTCTGCAATTGTCTTGACAACAGATTTGCATAATCATGTTGATGTTTCGATTGGCTTGATTCAGATAAATAATAGAAGGTTGTGAAGATAACACAACATGACATGAACTGGTGAAAATTTTTGTAAACAGAACAAATAAGACAAATGATGGAGTCAGGTTCAGTGGTTATTTTTATAAAATGTAAGCAAATACTATTTCTAGTTTCTGTCTTCTTGCACTGTGACAGCTGCTTGAAATCTAAACATATGGATTTATTCAAATATTAGTCACTCTCACTGGTTACCGAACAAAGAGACAGAAGCTATTAATTTGTTTTCTGCCAGAGATTCTTGATAGGAAGGGATAGCAGACTCTCCTGACTCTTACAAGAATTCTTCTTTTATTCTTCCATTCAAAAGGCAACTCTGTGTACCTGCATCTTTGGCATCACATGAGAGAATACCTAACACGGTTGTTTGTTAAACTTAATGTGGAGGATAATTCTGATGTAATAATTGCTTGGCTCTGCCCCTTCATATATCCCCTCTCCCTCCCTCTGCCTTTCATCTCCTTCATTCCATCCCTAGCTTCCAATGGCACCTGACAGAAGACAATTAAGTGAGAAAGTGGCAGTTAAATCAAGCTAGTAATGAAGTTCCTGTTCACCTATTCTAGCCATTTTCATGCATTAGAAACCCAGGATTATTTTTTTCTTAAGTGATCCAGCATATCTCTGCTTCCTACTTGAGGAGGAACATGCACACAACTGTCCTTTTCCATTCATCTCTGCAGGGCAGGACTTAAATAATGTGGGCAGTAAAACCTGAAAACATTGATTTCTACACCTTAAGAAGAGCAGAGTTCTTAAGAGAGAGAGATAGAGAGGCTGCTTAAATTGATCATTTTAGGGCATTTGCTAGAGTAGCGGTTTGTATAGTAGAACTGAAAGGGATTAGTGGAGGATGAGTCATGAAGTATACTAGGAAATGAAAGAAAGATGGAATGCAGAAGAGAACAGAAGGAGTAAGTAGGAAAGAGACATAAATGACAGAGTCAAGAGTAGAAAAGTATATTTTGGAGACTAGAATCATGAGCAGAAAATGTTCTGTAGACACAGTAATCATGGCATAAAGTTGTTAGTTGGGAAAATGCAGAAGCGTCTGGAAAGTAGTTAACTAAATGAATTACAGAAAATATATGAGAAGATATACAATCCAGATAGCAGAAGAAAATAAAAAGGCAAAATAATACTTTTACAGTATTTAAATAAAATAGGTTTGGGGGCATTTCCATGTTAAGTTGACTTGGGATAGAATGGACAAAAGGGAGCAGGAGAGAGATTGTTTGCACACCTACTGGAGTGAAAGGACACTATGAGCTACAGTTGTCTGTCTGGGAAAAGGCAAATGACGGCATGGACAGTCAGGAGTGTTAACCTATGGCCTCTGCTTGGCTGTGACAAAGAACATGTCTGACCTGCCTCACCTGGGATAACGGGAAGTGAAGCTTGAAGCTGGCTGGATGAAGATGTATGCTAAGTGTCAAAATGTGCATTGATATTATTGTCATGACAGAGTCAAGTAACTTAAAAAATGCAGTGGAACAGAACAGCTTTTAAAGCTTTTGCTTTTACTTTGAAAGTAAACTTAATGCTCTCTTTGGGTTTGTTTAGTATTTTATACCATCAAAATTTTTCAGTGCTTCCATGCTTTGCTGTAAGCATGCTAGCATAGCAAATACTATATACTTCGATTTTACGTTCTTCAGAACTTTAGTAATATTTCTATTACACTCCTTTCTGCAGTAAGGGTATTATTTTATGCAGATAAGGCCAGGATTGAATAATATCTCTTGGAGAGTTGATCAGCGGTCTCTTCAGCTTTTCAGACAATTGATTCTACTAGGTGAGAAACAAATGCTGTCTGTGAAGTAGGCATATCTGAAGTAGGTGATTATTATTGGGTGATTTTTTTTAATAGTCCTATCTAAAAACAAAAATGAAAAAGACATTTCTGAGTTCTACAGAAACATGCAGAGGATATTATTAACTATTATTACTAATGCACTATTAATATTCAGTGAGCAGTGATGTTTTGCTCTTTACATCAGTCTGACTCTTGATAGTATCCTTGTACTCTGGGTAGTCTGACTTGGAATAATGAATACAGAATTAAGTAGACTTTGTCAAATAGCGTTCATTTAAGCATACACTGGCTATTTCGTGCTGTGCATAACTTGTGTGGACTGCTCCCTTTGCTTGTAGCACAGAACAGAACTTACTCCGTGCCAATAACGAGAGACAAAGAGGGCCGATCCAGCTGAATTAGGTAGAACAAACTACCAGCCATTTCCTTCTTCCATTTCAGTTAGAGTTTGCCCAGTTTCAGATATTTGAGAAGTTTAATGCCTCCATTTACCTTTGGCTTATTGGTCAGAGGTTTTAGTTAGCAGGTAGGATGAAGACTTGAATCCTTCTCTCTACTCCTGTCATTTCTTCCTTCCTCTCAAATACCAAGATCTTTACTGGACTTGGTGGATGTAAGCCATGTCCCAAGTAATTTCCTGTGCTGTTTTTCTGTTAGGCAAGACGTTGCTGGGGATTTATTCAAGACATTCTCTCCCACATCTCTTTATTATGGAGAGGTCTTTTTTGAAAGAAAAGAGAGAAGGAGATACTGGGTGCATTTGTGTGAACACAGGAATAATTTGATAAGTGGATTCTCAAAATATTTCTCCTTCAGCCTTCAACAAACCCAAAGAAAAAGGGTTAAGAGGGCTGTTTCTGTTTACCCGTGAAAATGACTTCAGGTAGTTATGACCAAAATGAAAGGGCAGCAACATTTGGCAAATTTACAACAAACATAATTCTCTAAAAGTGTTTCCATTTTGTATTTCATAAGACTACTATTGCTATATGTGGGAAATGTAGCTCTTTAAAGAATAGAGGGGGTTTTACTTGTATTGGTCTGGCTTCTTTTTTTATAATTAAAAAATATCTTGTAAACAAAAACTCTTTAGAAGTTTATAAGCTGTGTAGATAAATCTTATCTGGTGGGACTGGTTTGGCTTTCTTGACAGAAGAAAAGGAAATACATTCAATTAGTGGTAGGATTTTTAACACAGCTTTTGTCCAAAAGTACTTTAGTTTCCCTTCTGTGCATCATTAAATGCAGAAATTAAACTGTGTTCAGTCCATAACAACACAGCTTCAATTTAGTTTGTTTCACTAGTGCATACTGTGATGGTTGTCTTTTTGTGTACAAAAGCTTTTGTTGCTGTATGATCATCTGCAGAACTTTGCATCTTTTTTTAAGTAACACAAATTGTTCTCATTTGTGAGCATACTTAGATAAGCTTGTTAAGAATGCCTTTGCAGGCTACTAAAAGGTCTACATGAACTATGAATGATTTTGATGTAAGTCTAAGTTGTTTCATGTATTTGGAAATTCCATTCCTAATAAACTGGCTCATTGTACGATGTCTGTGATTAGAGTGAATAAAGGAACAATTAGGGGTTACCACAAAAATTTGAACTACAAATGTGTTTTAAAAGAAGAGCTTTGCTATAAGATACTATACTAACAGTTTTTGCACAAATTATGATTTTATGTACTGAGATTCCTTCTTAATCTCAAGAGAAGTCAAAACAAATGGGGTTTTGTTTTGGTTATTTTTTTTTCAGGAACTGCAGTTTGAGAGACTGACTCGAGAACTTGAGGCTGAACGTCAGATTGTAGCTAGCCAGCTGGAGAGATGTAAGCTTGGATCAGAAACTGGAAGCATGAGCAGCGTTAGGTAATGTACGAATTGTTAATATCTTTCTAATGTAATGAAATTTTTTGTTGCTGTTAGGAATTACCTTTGAGAATAAGCTTGATAATATTCTTGTAAAAAAATTATACACCAGAGAGCATGAGATTTTAGTAAAGTTTGAAAATTTGGATTTTGATCTGCTTTTTAAAAATAAGATCTCAAGAAGAGGCTTAATTTCATGCAATATGGTATCTGGTTTATCCAGTAACAAAATAGTAGTAGCATTTGGAATTCATTGATTTCCTGTAGTCTGAATGGATTAACAGCAAAACTCCTGTTTCCACTACCAATACAGCTGTAATTTTCAGCCAGAGTTTTTTAGCTTCATATTTGCCGAGATGTATTGATATCAATACAGTTATAGAATAGAATCACAGAATGATTTGAGTTGGGAGGGACCTTAAAAATCATCCAGTTCCAACCCCCCTACCATGAGCAGGGACACCTTCCACTAGACCAAGCTGCTCAAAGCCTCATCCAGCCTGGCCTTAAACACTCCCAGGGAGGGGGCATCCACAACTTCCTTGGGCAACCTGTTCCTGTGTCTGACCACCCTCACAGTGAAAAACTTCTTCCTAATATCTAATCTAAACCTGCCCTCTTTCATCTTAAACCCATTTCCCCTTGTTTTGTCATTAGTAGCCCTTATGAAAAGTCCTTCCCCAGCTTTCTTGTAGCCCCTTCAGGTACTGGAAGGCCGCTCTAAGGTCTCCCCAAAACCTTTTTCTCTCCAGGCTGAACAGCCCCAACTCTCTCAGCCTGTCCCTGTTTCATCACAATTTAATTATTCAAGTTATTAAAAGCTTTAGAGAGAATTAGTTAAAGCTGCTGAAGAGTCACTCTCTTTTTTAAAATATTGACTTTTTCAGTTTAAGAAATTATTCTGTTGCATTGTTTGGATGATGGCGAGATTATTTGAGAAATTGTAACTGATCTCTTGTTTGGTGTGAGTAAAGGTTTTGGAGTTTTGAGCTTTTTGATACTATTTTTTTTTGTTTTCTCAGGTGAATCTAATAAATGAAAGATGATAATACTTGAGTGTCAATGACCAAGAAAAAAAATATGTTGTATAGATGTACATAGCTTCTGTTTTTATCAGTGGAAATATTGTGTGGTATCTTTTGAATATGTAAGATTAAGTATTATATACCAAGCTTAGTGACAAGTTTTTTGTGATACTAGTAGAAAAAAATACAAAAAATATCTTGTCGCTACTGGAAGAAGCTCTTCCTTCAGTTTAAGCAATTCAGACTGCAGTTCAATTAAATCAATGATTATTTTCCATTATAAGTAAGAAATAATTATTCAGTAGAATGCCAAAGATGCAACAAAAATAGTGAATGTAACAGTTCAGTTGAAATGGCAGAAGTCAGAAGAATCTTTCACTAATTCAGCAGAAGCTGTACATGGAGTTGACTTAATACAACATTCTTAATAAATCAAATGAGAATTAAGTCCCTAAAATAAAATCTTACTTTATTCTGTGTAATCTTTCCCACCAACTAGACTTAGATTAACATTAGAAAAAATATGTTATTTAGAATTATTTAAGCGCAGAGTAGGTAATATTTGACAGTGCAGCACAGTACCGTATATTTGCACCTTAAGTGCACTCCCTCAGCAGTTTAAATGTTAAGTATGGTTTGATTGCATTTCAAAAAAGCTGTCTGAACTATGTTTAAATAATACCTGAGCTATGTTTGAATAATATTATTATTTTAGCATTCTCCTAGCCAGTGTTATGGAGATTGAGAAATTGCTTTTTTGGAAGGAAATGTTTTCTTGGTGAACTTCTTTCCTATTGGTAAAGTGATACTTTTGAGTCATTGGTGGTATCAAGGTCACTCAGCCTTAAGAGACTTCAGTTATTTGAAAAGTTTAATATTTTGACTACTAATCTCTCTGTGGAATAAACTAGTACCTAGAAGAACTGAGGAGGTTTCATGCAAATTTTTGACATCTGTAATTTGCCCCAGAAATGTTTTACAAATGAGAGTTTAAATTTTCTAGTGTTTCAACTAAAAACATGGTAAGAAATACTTGAAATATTGTTGTCCAGAAGATAACATTGAAAGCTTACAATTAGATATCTGTTCTTAGGCTTGGCAAGTGATTTCAAAAGGAAATCAATAAGAATCTAATATTGTTTATGTTGGGTCATTGTTTCTTCCGTATGTATTAAATGAGCTTTAATCTTCTGTTAGTTTTAAAAATACTAAATCATTCTTGGAGTGGGTGGAACTAACACAAATATTAAGTGAAGTCAAATATCAGTCTGGCTGCTGTGCCAACTTTCCAGTGCTCATCCAGATTTGAGAATGTTCCTTTGACATAGTATAGTGAGACAAGACTTGGAAGGTAAAGAATGATGTAGTGGAATAATATGTCTTAAGAAAAAAAGTATCTAACTTCTTAAAGTCTTTTGGAGTCTGTGGGGACAGAAGAGGCTTGCTTAAATATATCTTTTTTCCATAGATATGACCCCCTGTGATGCTAAGCTTTTTATACATACCTGCTTTAAAACAAGGCAGTTAATTTTGTGGCAAATAGTAAATACTTTAAAAATAAGTTTCTTACTGATACAGAATAATTTGAAGATTTTGCCATCTCTATTTTATTCATCTACTGAATACTTAATTAATTTTTTAAGCATGGTTTTCGAGTGGAACACAAACTAAAATCAGAACTTACAGCTGTTTTTACTAAGCTTTTAGTGGTAAAGAGATTTTTAAAACAGTCTTTAAATCAGTTGCATTTATTTTAAATACTGTCATTATTCAAAGTGAAATCCTACCTGTAAGTCTCCAGTAGAAGTGAATGTGTATCCTTCAGTGATGTCATTGTTGTCTGATAACACCAAGGTTTATTATGCAGATGCTTTTCCTTATCAGGGAATAATCAAACTGGACTGATTGTAATCAGCATATTTTAATAATGGGAAGTTAGATTTTTTTTTTTCTGCTTTAAATAATTCATTCAAAATAACTAAAAGGAATTTTTCTTTTTAGCATTTGTTACCTATGTCTGTTAGTACCCAAGTGTCTGAAACGAATACATGGAGCAGCTGTCCATATTTGCAATTTTAGTCAAGCTAAAACAGCTTACCGTGGTGTTTTCTGCTGTGACTTGGTCTAACATCTTAAAACAACTGCAGATGTACATAACAAGTACTTATAGTGCCCTTCATGGTGGTGATACCAGGAAAATTGATCTCAGCTTTACCTCCTTGGGATATTAGTTTCATGAAGTCTTCCTATATATCTTAAGATTGTCCGCTTGAAACCAGGTTTTTAGGAACATGCTAAAGGGCTGATTTTTCTGGCTGCAGTTTTGCTTTCTGTACTCATCTTGCATATTTGACACTTGGCCCATAAGGAGTTTTGTATCCAGCTGTTATCATGAAGCTCCATGTGGCTCCATTTCAATATAAGGATTTCTTATATAACCTTTTCTTGTCACTGAAATCAGGATCCAGAAACTAATGTGAGGTGGATTTGCACAGGACAATGCAATTCTGCACAGAATTATGCAACCCAGTTCCATAATGGGAATCACTGTATCTTAAACTGGTATAGCTCCAAAGCTAAGATTGATCAAGCCTGGTGAGGGGAAGGTCTAAGTAGCCAGGAAGGAATCTGACATTCCTGTTTTGTGTGATACGAAGTGAAACCTCAGTACTGTAGTTTGCCTGTAGGTGTGCCAGTTTGTTCAGAAGAGATTGGATTAGCCAGAACTGACTGCTCTGTCCAAAACTCTGATTGCGACAAGTCTTGCTCAACTGAAGGGACACAAACGCTCAGTTCTGCCACAAAACCATTTGCTAACCTTGAAGAATTGATGTTGGACATGTGAGGAAACAACACAGCTTTAATAGTGCTTATCATTTCTGTGCCTACCCATCTCAGAGCTGGGCCCCATCAGAATACCCAAAGTAATTTTTCTTTGACGTATCCTTGACAGATAGTAATTTTTTAGATGGTTAGGGGACTGTATTCACTAGGAATTGTACCAAAAGAACTTGAGTGCCTTTTCTTTAGGAACAGGTTCTTGGCTGTGAGTCAAAGGGGGAATCAATGGCTTCTGATAAAGCTGAATAAAATTCTTAGACCATGAAGTAAGACGAAACTTAGGGAACTCTTCCATGCCACTGTATTTCCCTGTTGGCAAGCTCTGAGCAGTTCATTACTCAGCCTGCTGAGCATTAAAATTTCATCACGGATTGCATAAGGATCCAAGTTGTGTTCTGCACTGCTCCATCCCTCTGGCTGAGGTGCTTATTCCTTTTGGGCTAGATCCATCAGTCTGTCACTCCCTTTTGTATGGAGGGTAATTAAATGCCTGCATATCTTTGAGGTCTTCAGTCTCTTACAAATTTAAGCACATATTAATGTATTTCAAATTTCTGAATGTCCCATGACCACATTATATAGTTCCTCAAAACAGAAGCTAATGAAAGCGAGAGTGTTTGGGTTTTTTTCCTGCTAGAGATGAAAACAAAATCTTTGAGGCACTTTGAAGATTCGGCTGCATGTTTTCATGTTTTCTTTTGAAAGAATACAGACAAAATAATGCCACAGAATGGAAAGACTGAACAAGCAAGAAAACAGATTGCATGCACATGCATGTAACTTACATGGAACCTGTCTATTTACACAAATAAATAACCTTTGGACTTCAATGAAGAACTCTACTTACTTGTTAATAAATCCTTAGAACTTTAAAATAAGTTTCTCTTTCAACTTCTTTGTAACAGTTTTATGTGAGCAATTTATGTTTGTTTCCTTATTTTTTGATGGAAACTTATTGTTTGAACTCAGGAATGCAGCTCAAGCATATCCTACTCTTTTTCTCTGGAAATAGTTTGAAATTGGTCAGGCAATAGAATTTTTCTCAACTGAATTTCAACCCCCAGCTGAAATTACTAGAAGTGATTTGCCATTTGCTATTGAAAGTCTTCTGAAAAGACTGGTATTTGTGCATGAGTGTCCTAAACAACATGATAAAGATGCTGTATTTTACAGGTAGTGAAAATACAATCTAATTTACTGAATTGCATGGAAAGCTGACCTGCTTTCTGTGTTTTCTTCAATGGAGTTCTCTCTCTTGGAGATACATATGTTATTCACACCTTATTGCTAGGGAAACTGATGTTTTACTTAGAAGGATACAATTTTTGCATATTCCATGGGAAAAAGAAATAAAAAATCAGCAAGTCTTAACTGATAAACCTGTAAGATCTTTCATTTCAAAAACATTGAAGAAATAGATGAAATTCACAATTCCGCTGTGTCGGTCAAGTAAATAAAGTTGCATTTATAAAGTTTTCCTGTACAGCTGTGGGTGTTAGTTCTAGTTTAGGCTGCTTATTGTAGAAGTATATATAATAGTCTTTGTAGATACTTAATATTAGGAGTTCACAAATCTAGTAACCCAGCAGAGGGGAGGCTGCCACAGCCTAGACCTGCACAGGCTGGAGAAATAGACTAAGTGGAACCTGATGTAGTTGAAATTTATAAACAAAAGCAAATGCAGATTCCTGCATCTAGGATGGAATAACCCTGTGTGACAACACAGCCAGGGGCTGTCTAGATAGAAAACAGCTTTACAGGAAAAGACCTGCGGGAGCTCTTCAACAACAAACTGAATGTGAGTCAGCAGGATGTCCTTGCAGCAAAGGCAGCAGCTGCATCCTGGGTGACGGTAGCAAAAGTGTAGCCAGCAGATCAAGGCAAGTGATTCCTCCCTTCTATTTGCAACTCATGAGGCTACAGCTTGAGGACCTGTCCTGGTTTTCAGCTGGGACAGACCTAGTTTCCTTCTTAGTAGCTAGAACAGCATTGTGTTTTGTTTTCAGTATGGGATTTGTTATGAGAAGAATGTTGATAACATACTAATATTTTCAGTTGTCGCTGGAAGACAAAGGACTTTCAGACTTCCCTGTGTTTTGCTAGTCTGCAGGTGCAAAAGTCTTGGGGGGAGGGGGGAATATTAAAATTTGCAAACCCAAATGAGCATTTGGATATGCCAGTGGCATATTCCATATCATATAACATCATGTTCAGTGTATTAATGATGGTCTCTTAGGCTCTCTTCACTCAGGCTCTCACTTTTCCAGGACTGTGGTTTCAGTTTCCGGATTATCACTTGTTTGGGATCGTTATGGGGAATGGGCTGGGCTTGGTTAGTGGGTGGTGAGCAATTGCACTGTGCATCACTTATTTGTGTATTTTATTACTGCTATTATTATTGTAATTATTATTTTAAGTTTTGTTTTCTTTCAATTATTACATTGTTCTTATGTCAACCTATGAGTCTCCTTACCCTTGCCCTTCCAATTTTCTCCCCTGTTCCCTGGGGAGGCAAGAGTGAGCAAGCGACTGTTCGGTGTTTGGCTGCCAGCCAAGTAAAACCACTACAGTATCATGTCCAGTTTTGGACTCACTGATAGAAGAAAGACATTAGCACGCTGGAGCAAGTGCAGTGCAGGGCTGCCAAGAAGGTTGAAGGCTAGAGGGCACATGGTGTGTGAGAAGAAGCTGAGGGAACAAGGGGTTTTAGCTGTAAGAAGAAAAGGGTCAGGAGGGGTCTTTCTTCTGTCTGCAACCACGTAATGAGAGGATGTAGAGGGGACAGGGCAAGACTGTTCTCAGAGGTGCATTGCAGTAGAATGAGAGGTGACAGACACAAGTTGGAACATGGAAAATTCTGACCAGATGCAAGGAAAACATTTTTCACCATGAGTTTGGTTAAACACTGAAACAGGTTGCACTGGGAGGTGGTACAGTTTCCATCCTTGGAGATACTAAAAACATGATTTCCCCTTCCCACCTAAGTTTTTCTGTGCTTTTTATTATTATTTCCACATAAATACTAGGAAAATAGTTGTATTATAATTATTATTTTTTTTTTTACGTCAAATTCTTCGAGTATTTCAGAAAGAACTTTCTCTAATGTGAACTAATGAACGTATGGTTTGCTTTTACCTGTGACTGTAGGTATGAAAAGAAAGGAGGTTGAAACATACATGATTAGTGTGAACTTTAGAGCAACATATGAGTCAAAAGAAAAAAATATGTTTCTATTGTGAGAGCAAAACAGTTGTGTGCAAAAAGTTTGATCAACAGTCACAATTAGAAAATAATGCAACTTTCAAGTAAAATTTATACACCATCTTTACTGGAAAACTGTTTTGCCTGCATTGTGGTTCTTCATAAACTCACCACGTTATCAGTTAAACATGTGAACCTTTTTCACATTGCCTTGGTTACAGTCATGTACTGGGAGCTTCTAAATTTAAAACAACAAAAAACCCTTTTACTTAAATGTAAACTAGAAAATTAACTCTTAAAAAGAAAAAAAATGCAGAACAATTATTTCAGTGCAGAAATAAAAAGGATCAATATTTTATAATTTCTTATGAAAATGCCAAGTGCAATTTTTGTACTTGCTTTTTTAAACATAAACCAATAGCATGATATTAACAGTCACTGCATTCAAGAATTGTAGTCGGATTTTTAAAATTTATTTTCTGTAAGAAGATCAGCATTTCACCAGTGTACAGAGAAGATTTTGACTAAACTTTTGACAGGAAATGCTGTAGCTCAAAAATAAATCTCATTCTGGAATGTGTGTTTGCTCAGGAGTTCAGAAGCTGAATAAGCTTAAAGTTTTGTCACACACTGTTGCTCATCTTCTTTGTGGATTGTGTAAAGCTTAAGTCATGCTTGGATGAACTTTTGTCAACTGAATTAATAAAAAAGTTTAGCTGAAATAAAATAAAAAATGGCAATAAAAGCAGGCAGGTTTTTGAAAATTTGAGTTTCTGAAAATACTTCTCAAATTCTGCAAGTGTGGATATTTAGCTGTGGTAAGACAGCATTCTGTGGCTTTGGGGTGGGTTGTTTTTTTTTTTTTTTTGTTAGGTTGGGGTTTTTTTGTTTGTTTTTTTTTTTCCCATTATCTCACAATGATTTCAAGTTGATAAAAGTGACCAGGTCAGATGGAACCCTTTAGACAGCTGCAGAAATTGCTCCACTCCTGGAGAGCAACTAAGCCTAGTCAAGAAGGGAAGATGTCAGGGAATTCAAGATACAGTAGGCAAAGGAATTACAATCAAAAGCAGGAAGTCTCCAGTTCGTATACAGAGAAGCAAGATATATGAGTTCATACACAGGCTGCAGTGAACGTGAGGGAGCAGCCAGCCAAACCTCAGAGTAATGGAATGAAATGTCTATGGGCCAGGTATGAATGACTATCTACACTTGAATCAACTCAAAACATTCTTCAGTTGGCTAAGGCAAAGTGACAAAGCAAGGACCCAGCTGTGAAGACACATGGGCTGAAGAAGAGTGGTATAGAAACCTTCAGCTGTCTGGAGAAGGGTGTGTGGTTTTTTCCTGAGACTTTTCTGAATAAATGTTAAGTTTCTATTTTCTACTCTAATAAAAGTAGGGGAAATGGCAGTGGTGTAGAAACCTTTCAGAAGTCTTTGAAAAAGGTCTATGTACACTCATCCCAAAGTTCTGACTAGTTTGGGATCCTATAACAATTCAGAAATGTTTGACAGCAGTACATTGTTAGAGCAGAGTCTATTCACAGGTGATTTCCTTTTTTTGGTTTGTGAATACATGGCAAAAAAGAAAAAAATGTTTCCTCTATATTTTACTTTCTCTTTTGCAGTCAAGAACACCTTAAAAGGGTCTTTCTTAGTGAAAAGGAGGTTAACAAGTCCCCCCAAAATCTATAATAAACATTCTGTCATCTAGTTGTCAAATTTTACCCTAAAGATTTGTGTTTAACAGGAACTGCTGACAGCAGAAGAGATGTAAGTACAGCATATGTAATTTTCCTCTTTCTCTGATGTATTATGCAGAATCCATGGCAAGAAGTGTCGATAAACGTGAGGAATCATTTAGAAGTATGTAAACTTGAGTCAAATGAGAAATCAGAGAAGGGAGACTTTTTTTTTTTTCCCCCTTTATTCAAACTTCATCATCTTATAGCTGTGTCTGTATTAGCAGGAGTGCAGCACAGTTCTTGGGGCTCAGCAGAAGGAAACATGCGGTTCTGAGAACACAGCATCCATATCATAAGTGTTTTGAGGGGATTTAACAGATTAACAGACTTTAGTTTGGTCCCGTGGATTGGCCTGCCATTAGTTGTTGAAGAAAAGCTAGGCTCCTGGACTTCCAGGTTGGTTTCTGAAAACAATTCAGTTGGTGTACCATGGGACCACTTCATGATGCACACTAAAGCTTGGGAAGTGGAAAAGAGCAGGAGGTTCACTTCAGAGGTGCACTGTTACTTTGAAAGGTAGTGCTAGTGTTGGTGGAACCGATACTAGACAACTTTATCCCTCAGATTGTCTCAGTCCAGGATGAGCAGAGGGAAATCTTGCACTGGACCTCTTGATATTAATTTGTGTCACTCGATTCATGTCTATGTTGCATCTCATTTGATGGCTTTTCCAATTAAAAACCCATGAACAGGTACAACAGATGTCGGGTCTTGAGTAGGAAAACTAAAATGAAAGGTGGGTCATGCATACAATGATGTTTTGGGCTAACTGAAATCGAGCTACATTGACGGAGAATGTTTTGTCAGTGCTAAGCATAGTACTGTCTGATATATTTCCAGATCTTGTATAAAGCTTTTCATTTGTTATTTGGCTTGTGGTAAAACAGAATATCCTGGTAAAAATATGTTGTAGGTTTCAAGGTAGTAGAGAGAGAAGAAAAAAAAAAAATCTTTACTAGGAAGCCAGCTTCCCTGTTGAATAATCATACATGTTTGGTTACAGTGCTACTAAGCCAGCATGAGAATGAAATGAGCTGGAAGGAAACATTTAATTAGATCAAAATGGTGGGAAAATGTGCAAGTGTTTGTTATACCATTTTTTTTTTTTTAAGTCTTTGCATTATTTGAGTTCTTTGCTATGTCTAAAAGATATAAATTTAAAAATACCTAAAAAGATCCCAAAAAACAACAAAACAAATCCAGAGAGATTTTCTTAGAATAAGTTGATGAGATAGTATTTTTGTTACATTCATAGTTATTAAGGAGTTCATTTGGATAATCTTAGAAGAAATGAAACTGAACCAGGCGTTGTCAGACCACAACTGAGAATGAACAATGTGGTTTAAATGTTGGGGTTTTTTTCCCCTTGTCAGTTTTCAGTCTATAGCTTAGCAAAGTCATTTAGGGATTCTCCCCCATACCATTCATCTACTCCAACAATCTATTTACCTACCACAAAAATCATTGGTGACTTTTTAGGTGTTGAGTTGCTAGCTGAGGGATGATGGTGGCTGTACTAATGTGTGTCCGCTAGTTAATAGCTGGAACTCAGCATTTCTGAAAACCAGACTGTAGATTTACACACCTGAACACATCATCTAGGTGCTTCTGAAATCTTTGCTTAGAAATAAGAATTTTGTGAAATACAGTAAGTTGTCAGGAAGTGGAACAGACAGATCCTTCTTCTCGTAACAGCTATTACAAAGTACCAAGCCTAATTTCCCATGCTAGCTTGACATCAATAGCTGGTGATGCTGGCTTCATGTGTACCACCACATGTAAGAGTGGTCGGATCAGAGAGTATGTTTCAGAAGTAAGAGAAAGTGATCAGGCAAACATGGAGGCTAGTATTTTCCATACTCCTGTTTTGTACTTGCTATCTCTTCATCTTATGGCCATAAGAGGTAGAGACTTGAAAGGTGGTGAACTCTGTATCCTATTGACTTGGTCAGTAAACACCACTACTGAAAAGGAAGATTTGAAGAAAATATTCATTATAAGAAATAACTTGTGTTTGGAACAGTTGGTACAATTCATATTAATAATGTGATTAGTTAATTATATTGTGCAGATTGACAGTTTATTGGATTAAAATATCAGAGTTGTGATCTCATTCAGAGCAACCTGATAAAAGATTAAATTTGAGCCTGTCTGTACTCACTATAGGAAAATCTAGTATTTAGGAAAACAGTTTAAAAAAAAATACTGAGATAAGAAGTTGGTACAAAAGCAAGAAAATGAGATAAAGTAAAAAATTATACAACTTTTTCATATTTCCATTAATACAAAATTTTGTGGGGGCTTTCTGCTGGTTCTCCACAATGAGGCACATCAAGAAAGCAGATTAGTCCTGTTGATCCTCTACAGGGAACTAACAGTTTTCACAGTTTTGCAGCAGATAAGCTTCTGTTGCTGAAAGGCAAATTTCCAGCAAATGTCCAAGCAATCAGCTCTGGCATAATTTTATTTTTTACATACATCCGTATCTTTTACAATGGTATTATGGGTCATATAATTCCCAAATAGATATGCCTCTGTCGGCACAAACTCCAACAAGACTTTTAAAACACCCCCTCCACAGATGCTCTCCCTCTTCTTCTGCTTGCCAAGTACCCTCCTCAGATATCACCTCCATGAGAGCAGTAACACAGTGATGTTCAGCATTGCCAGACTCATAACACTGGCATGTTTATGAAATTAAGGTATCAGATTTTATTTTAGTCTTGTCAAAGTTACTGCAGAGAAGCTATGACAGTAAGGATATAAATGTTTTTTCTCTCTAGTGCCCTAAGAAAGGGTCTTACAGGCTGAAAGCTTTATCTGGGGCTACTGGGTGTCACTTAGATTCTCTCTTAGTTAGCTCAAGTCTTTCATTATTTCTTCTGTTTCACTAATACCAGGAAAAAGGAAAAAAAAAAAAAACAACAAACCACAAAAAGCAGAATAACGACAGCAGAAAACAGCAGATACTTTACATATCAAGATTTACTGATATGTAAGCCAGTGAAGACTGCACTTAATAGTTGTGTTCTCTACCTTAGTGCACTTCTGGCATGAAACTAAGATATCTGAAAACTCTTTCAAATAATTGCATTCACAATTTAAATGTGTTATTACAAGCCTGACGATTGAATATTGCACTAATTTGAAATAAACATGGAAATACCTTCCTTACTGGATGTTGAAATATTTTTTTGATAGGTTTGGAGGAAGACAAGATTGAGGATAATGCTGAGGGAAAATGCTTTGCTATTATGAAGTTCTTGCATTTAGAGTGTTTGCAGGAAAGTTTGAAAAACTTGTCTAGAAAAGTTCATTCTTAGTGCTTTTTTTAAACTAACCATCATAATCGTTGTTGTTGTACATTTGCACTGAATGATTTTACTATTAACAGAGGACGTACCTTTGCACAGAGTTACAGAGATAAATCCATGTTTTCCTACAATGCTTATTGCCTTCTACTTAATTTGGTGTATGATGGGGCAGAATACTGGAGCTGGGAGGGAATCCTGTTCAGTGTTATCCCACCCTTCCTTCTATGTTGTCAGGGT
>NW_010325306.1:0-8047 GCF_000700745.2 Antrostomus carolinensis | reverse complement strand
GCATTTAGCAGCCCTGTTACATGGGGCGGGGGAAGTTGGAGGGGAGGAACGTTTGTTCAAAACGTGGATGAGGCATCTGGAAGAACCCAGATTAAGTCTATAAAGGGAAGATTTGTATTTAATGGTCACATACCAGAATCAGAGGGTCTGAGAAATGAAAAGTGAAATGAAGCAAGCTGGGAAAAATTAAACAGGGGCAGAGTCTAGAGAAGGGGACAGGAGGATATGGCAGAGGAGTTAGGGAGCCATATTATGCCCTGCTTACGGTTGGAGGACCAAAGGTGAAAGTTGAAAATACCCTTTTATCCTGGCTGAGAAATCTAGGACTAATTGTGGAAGAGATCTGACTGGGTTCATTTGCTGCTATGAGTAGTCATTGCATCTGTATGTTAGTTCCTGATCTGGTTATTGGGATCCCTGCATATCTGGAAGGCTGTGCAGAGAAATGAGAAGCAGAGAATATCTGACAGGGATTGAAATGAATCTTTACAACAGAATTAGGCAGCAGAAGTTGATATAATTCCACTGGAATGCCTTCAGCTATTTTAAGCAGATAGATAGTTATTTTCCTGATGCACATTTTGTGGAATATGCACATATGAAACTCCACTGGTCCTGTAGACAATGGCATCCCTCCACACAAACATGATTTATCCCCAGAGCAGTTTAGAAATGAAACAGTCATGAAAATGAAGTTGTGTAACTATGCATTTATACAAGGAGTAAATCAAAACACAGCCAGCTGAAGACTTCCCAGAACTCCAGACAAACCTTTTTTTGTTTGTTTTTGTTTTGTTCCACAGATGCAGACGAAGCTTATCTTGTTGCTGTTCTTGCTTAAACAAATTCAATTTTCTATTGAGTTTCAATGAAATATTGCAGTCAGGCATGATATTTTCTCTCCCTTCACCACCCCTGCCTTCTGCTTCTCACCATCTGAGTTTGTGTACGTGACCTTCGCTTCTGTCCTGGGCATCCTCTCTTTTGATACCTTTCTTATTCTCCATTGCCTAAGCTTATATTCCACCTACCTCATTAAACACTGCAATTTGCCAAAATAAAGCCCTTATCCCCTGCTCTCACCGCTTGCTCTTCCTTGCTTTGGCAAGTCCTGATCACCTTTCACCAAGTGCAGATATGGTAACAGTTACTAATGCTTCCTACCAAAACTTCATCCAGGCTACTTTATCTGTCCCTAGCAAATGACTAAGTTACTTCTGCATTAAGCTGGCTTTGTTTGGGTTCTTGGTTTTAATAGAAGCATAGCTGTTTTCCAATGCAATCTTTTAAGAAACTGGAGTTTTCAATAAAAGTGCATTGGTGGAAGCTGCAGACTTCTCATCAATCATAGCTTTCAAAAATACACTCCTCTCAGCAGTAGTAATTTCTGCTGTCACGTTGAAAGTGGATGCCGTGCTTGCCATGATCTGTCATGATAAAAAAATCATTTTGTTGTATTTAGCTATACTGTTTGATACAGAAAATTTAAGACTTACCAATTAACTCTGAAAAGATTTGAGGTTGGTTTTTTTTCTAGTCTTTTCCCTCTAACTTTAGAAATTAACAGTGCTATTACTCTTAATATTTAGGTAGTCTCTCCTTGTTCATATGTGGTAATTTACAGGAACTGGTTCTGGTTTTCCTTTGCATTGTCTGTATGCTTCCTCTGAGGGACTGACAGAAACATCTTAATGGTGCTGCTACAGCTGTAATTGCTCTCTAGCAGAAACTGAACTATGCATTCATTCCTTGATACTCAAGTATATCAAATATCAAAAGTGCACAGGAAGTATTACTAATATATTTAGTTGAATTCCAGGAATGGCGTGAATGAACACAGTTCTGTTTCCACAAGCATCTCACAATTGGGTAGCAGCATATTTTGAATGGCTAATGTTATATGCTCTCTAGGCATTTTGCCATTTCAGCAGTTAAGGAAGATTTTATAGATTTTAATATGTTAAACTTAAAGAGGCTTTTAAATCCCTTGCGCTTCAGCTCATAGTAGATGTAGTCACAATTACTGCTAACTGTGAATAAATTTTCTACCTCCTTTTGGCTTTCCTCTACCCCTTTTATTTTCACCTTGTTCCTCCACACTGCTCATCTGTACAAAGATGATTTTTTTTTTTTTTTTTAATAGACTCTTGTGCACTAGCTCTCTACTTCTTCACTCTCTATAGAGCAATATCCCCCAACTCCCCAGGTACAGAGAAGGAAGATACAGCACAACTTTTGTGTTTATATCTGCTCTGTTATCTTGAGACAAGTAGATCAAGATTAAATACTTGTATTTTGTTTTCATTTAGATCTTCCATCTGCATTTTAATTTGAAAGTCTTCACCATATATGTTATCACACAGATGGCTGAGAATATAACTGCAATAGGATTAGCATTGAACTGAGTACAGTGTGAAGTCTGCCTGTTTTCAAATAGCCTGTGAAAGTTACCTTAAAGGTTCCCATTATAGCTACTGATTTTCTGGAATGTATTAATGAGTGGCTGACATAAGCCAGTGACTACCATGAAAGGAATGTCTTTAACTTAGATAAAAGTACTTTCTTAAAAGCTTATCAGAAAATAGAAAAATATAGGTCCTCAATATTTGGTAGGAATGTTCTAGCTTCAGTGGGAGCTTCAGCAAGCTGCACACAATGGCATGCCTCTCCCCAAAAATCAGACGTCGGTTTCAAGAGGACTAACTCTGTGGCGGGTTCTGGGGATTGTGGCCAGTGTTTCTGCACCAGCCTCCCTGCTGGGTTAGACCAGTGGTCTCCAAACTTTTTTAATCGTGCACCCATATCAGTAAAACATTTTTGAGCTTGCCTCCTCAATATATGGATATTTATGTATTTATAGATTATATACAGGTACTACTGTACTAATACATTATGAATCTTATAAACAAAAAACAGAAATTAAAAATTATTATGTAAAAATGAAATAAACACTACTTTTTATTTTATGTATTAATGTTACAAAAGTATTTTCTTCCTGCACTCCAGTGACTTGTGTTGCACAATGCCTGGCATCTGTGCACCCCACATTGGAGACCACTGTGGTGGAGGACTACTAATCTCACAGTGGTATTAAGTTTCTGCTTAGGTGTCTGATTGAAACCTGGTAGAAGCAACCCTGCTTTAGGTCAGGCTCTGCAAGGAAGGAGTCAAAGACAGCAGCATTGACTAGATCGTACAACCACAGAATCATAGAATAGTTTGGGTTGGAAGGGACCTTTAAAGATCAGTTCAACTCCTCTGCAAGGGACAGAGCAGGACATCTTCAACTGGATGAGGTTGCTCAGAGCCCTGTCCAGCCTGACCTTGAATGTTTCCAGGGATAGGGCTTCTACTACCTCTTTGGGCAACCTGTTCCAGTGTTTCACCACTCTCACTGTAAAAAATTTCTTCCTTTTATCTAATCTAAATCTACCTTCTCTTATTTTAAAACCATTACCCCTTGTCCTACTGCAACAGGCCCTGCTAGAAAGCCTGTCCCCATCTTTCTTATAGGCCCCCTTTAAGTATTGAAAGGCCACAATAATGTCTCCCTGTAGCCCTCACTTCTCCAGGTTGAACCACACCAACTCTTTCAGTCTCTCTTCATAGCAGAGGTGCTCCAGCCCTCTGATCATTTTTATGGCCCTCCTCTGGACCTCCCGCTCCAGCAGGTCCAGGTCCTTCCTCTGCTGAGGACCTAAGAACTGGACACAGTAACATGGGGGGGGGGGTCTCATGAGAGCGGAGTAGAAGGGGAGAATCACCTCCCTTGACCTGCTGACCGCGCTGCTTCTGATGTAGCCCAGGATGCGGTTGGCCTTCTGGACTGCGAGCATGCATTGCTGGCTCATGTCCAGCTTTTTATCCACCATGTCCTTCTTGGCAGGGCTGTTCTCGATGCCTCATCCCTCAGTCTGTATTGATAACAAGGATTGCCCCATCCCAGGTGCTGGACCTTGCTCTCGGCCTTGTTGAACCTCAAGACACCTTTGCTGGATGAAAGCAAAGAAGCTGTATGTCTGTGAGGGAAGGATGACACTGGCAGATGAGAGTTTCCCTCTCATCTTGGCAATCTGGAGGCTGCAGTCTTCCTTTCACAGTACTGGGCGCCATACAGAGAATGCAGCAGCAACAGTCACACTGAAGTTACAGTTTTCTTCTTTTCCCCCTTCTGTCACTGCCTTTTTTTCCCCAGTCTCCCACTGTAAAAGAGAGACATCATCAATCCTAAATTTTTGGCTCAGGTTTATGGGTTTACTGAATAATACATGCACGGTTAACCTCACAGTAAGTGTTGCACCTGGAATTTAACTCCTGATACTTATGTGATCTTGCCCTCCAAAGGCAAGTAGTTGCCTATGCTGGAATATCTTCTCTTTCATAAGCTAAGGCATATGTAGTTGGGATGGTATAATGCAGTTAATAATTCCTTTTTACTTTTATATTACTCATTATGAAATTTATTTATTCTAAAAACCAGTTTGTAAGTACTATTTTAATTTAAATCCATTTTAACCACTTCAACCTAATACAATAATAGCGTTTCTACAACATCTATTGGGAAGCATTAGTCTATATTGAGTCGCTTTTAGTCAGAATGCTAGACTAGTAGACATAGAACATGACTAGAATTTTCTTTATTACACTCATATGACTGATCCAATTATGATCAGTGCTTTGTAGCTCAGCTATCCAATTTTCCCCTTCTAGCTGATTAACAGAAAGCTCAGGCAGATCTTTGGAAGTTCATGGCCAAATAATTTATCAGTGAAACGTAGTGTATGTAAATTGGTAAATGTAGCTGTTAGGAGGAAATAATCATTGTAAGTTGCTGATGGGAACAGAAGACCCTATTAATAATATGAAGTAATCATCACCTCCACTTTCTGTCCTAGTCTGCTAAATATATTGCATCACAATATACTGCATTTTCCTTCCTAGGGATATGTAAACATCAGGACATAAAATGACTTCATATATGAAAAGCTTTCGCAAAAAGCTTTCTAATATTCTCTGTCCAGTCCATGTTAATCCTGTTGAAGAAATGAGCAAAAGAGATATGGCTTATCCACACATAATGGTGTTTATAAGTCTGTTATTGAAAAGGGAGGTGTAGCTTGTGCAGTAGATTACAGAAGTCAATCTGAAACAGCTTCTGTAGCAGCACTTACATTTCCCAGATTTATTTCTGATTTAAAAAAATACTTGCAAGTTAGGTGTCCAAGTGTAGTACTTTTTAAATTGAGTATTATTCTGTCATCCACTTCTTCTCCATTCCTTTCCTCTTGACTTCCCTCCCCCTGCTTAATTGCTGTAATTAAGAAAGCAATAGCATTTACATTTCAAGTTAAAGGCCTTCACCTTCCTTGAGTCTTTCTTTTTGGCTCTAATCGTAAATTACAGGAATAGCAAAAGGTTGTGTGTTGCCCTCCTTACCACAGTAAGAATCTGATTGTACTATAACTCAGTTTTCTTCTGATTCTGAACTGATTTTTAAATCCATGTAAACGTTGCTATAGCCAACTCAACTAATAAAATATTAGTCTTAGCACCTATGAAATGAAGGATTAACCAGAAATCTTTTTCATGCCTTCTGCTTTAATTTTAGGTTTCCACTTAAATCACTTAGCTTTTGTCTTCACTGATCCATATTGCAGAGAAAGGAACAAAATAAAAATAAAATTAAAAAATCTGTTAATGCCTCTGTATTTATTTTAGTGGCCCAGGAATACACAACTGTTTCAAGATTGATCTCTGTTTCTGCAGGGAGGCACTGATAATATGTTTTTTATTCCTTTACAGTGAATTTAGATGACAATTTATATTCAGCTTAAAAAAAGACCCCAACAGTAGAAAAGGATATTGATGTAGTTACAATAAATGCCCTTGTTTATATTAAGAGACTATGTGACATGAACCTCCTAACATCAGTGGTGCTTAAATAAGCAAGATTTTATTCCTTGATGAGTAAAAGTTAAAGAAAGTCCTGTTACCATGAAGGTTTTGATTATTTAAAGCATTTGTTGAATATGTAGGCTATAGATGCATTTTGTTTTGCTTAAAATAATGCAGGATACACACAGTGAAGAGATACAATTGTGACTAGTCATTTAGAAAGATACTATGGTTAAAGCACAGCTGTCTGCATTAATGCTAACTTCAGTGACGAACAGTACTGCATTTACCTGAGTGTTTTAACAGTATTACATCGTTAATTAAGAGTGCAGCCAGCCTGGGATACAAATTTTTGGATCTACTATTTTTTTTTACTTTTATCTTGTTATAATTTGAAGCTATATTAAGTGTTGCTAAGCAGTAGTAATGCTAAATAGTCTTAATCTAATCCAATGATTAAGATAGGATTTTAATGGTTTATTTTTCTTTTTTATTCAAATTGTACACAGGAATAGGGTTTTTTTGATGTTACCATTTTGCTGTTCAGAGTTCAAGTGGCTTGAATTTGCTTTGTGGAATATAACAGTAGTTATTTTTCATCAAAGAAACTACAGGAAACATTTCCTGTTTAGTGTGTGATGTAGGATGAAGTTTAACACAAAGCAGCTTGGTAGTTGAATCAGGACTGGTTACGCCAACACAGATGGTAACTGAAATGACTTTGGGTCAAACAGAACCTTCCTGCCCCAATGCTGCATGAGCTGGTCATGTTGACATACTCTTGTATTACAAACACCCAACAAGCATCCATGTGCTTTAGTTCTGAGCTGCTGTTTTGTTTCTTATTCAGCATAGTTGACGGTGTAAACAAGGAAGAATTGTAATCAATCTGTTAAACACTTTTTTTTTGGGGGGGTATAAAACATGACTTGATATTCTTAGTATCATTTTCTGACCTTGCAATCTATATTTTCTACTGCTTCCAAATTTTTCTTAACATTTCAGTTTTGATTTAGCTTCTTGTCATATTTATAGCTGTTCTTTCTCTCCTTCATTTTCTCTTTTATTTATACTAGAAGGGTGTAGGTCTTTTGATGAGCAGTGATCTATATCATGTAATTTAATGATTTTACCATCCTGGAATGTCTGACAAGGTAAATAATTTATTTTACCAGGGTGATGTCATATTCGTGAGTTTCAAGACCCCAGGGCCCTGAAGTCTTAATAACTATAATTCCTTACCAATTAATACTCTCTGAAAAATAAGATGTGTCTAAAAGGACAGAGATTTTTTTTCTTTGTTGATCATTTCTGATTCTTAGCTGATCTAGGAATAGATACGGGACTTTGCAATCTGCTGTCTTCAGTTAAATCAGAATCCCCTTCTGACTTTCTCTTTTGGCTTTTGGAAGTATCTCATTTGTTGCTTCTGAAGGAATAATCAATCACTTTGCGTCCTTAAGCTTTATTATCACTTCATGATGATGGAAAATATGTACATAGTGTCCTATGTGTTTTGCTAACATATACAATTCAATAATGGTTCCCAGGTCAGAATCTGGAGCTGCAAGACTAGAGGCAGTAAAGTTGTGAAAAGATGATAATGCTTTCAGAGATGCTTGCAGTCTGAGTGAATAAAGTACTTCCTTGAAGGTCTGTCAGAAATATTACATGCTATATTTCTTGATAATAGTTATAAATAGAATGTTATATGCAAACACATGCACTTATTGCAGCTGACATTTTATCTGTTTCAATGAAACGTGCTTGCCTTCCTTAGGTTCCTTTGAATTGCTCAGTCTGACAGTATTGCACCAATGTTGCTAAAATTTGCAAATAATCTTGTGGTGGGTTGGCCCTGGCTGGGTGCCAAATGCCCACCAAAACCCACTCTGTCACTCCCCCTCCTCAACTGGGCAGGGGGAGAAAAATATAATGAAAGACTCGTGGGTCGAGATAAGGACAGAGAGAGATCACTCACCAGTTGCTGGCATGGGCAAAACAGACTCAACTTGGAAGAAGAAAATGAATTTTAATTTATTACCAATCAGACAAGAGGATAATGAGAAATAAAACGAAATCTTAAAACACCTCCCACCACCCCTCTCTGCTTCCTGGACTTCACTTCTCTCCTGATTTCCACCTCCTCGCC
>NW_010325305.1:0-1362 GCF_000700745.2 Antrostomus carolinensis | reverse complement strand
CCTCCATAACAGCATGTCCACCGTGAAAGGAGACCTCCTGAGGGCAGTGCTTGAAGGCTTAGGTCTTCTTTCAAAGTTCCTCTCAAGAAAATGCTCTGTCAAAGAAAATATCAGTGTGTGAGTGTGCAGGATGAGGACACAGGGCATATTCTGTTATTACTAATATTTTAATTACTCTTTCATTTTATTTCAACTATGAAAGTGTTTTTATCTCAACCCACAAGTCTCCTCACCCTTTCTATTCTCTCCACTATTCCTGGGTGGAGCAGGGGGGTTGGACTAGATGGTCTTTAGCGGTTCCTTCCAACCCAAACCATTCTATGATTCTATCAACTCCATGGCTTGTCAAAGCACTGTGATGCTTTTGGATCACAGGAGATGTGGTGGGACAGCTTGCTGAGCTGTGGTGCTGCAACAGAAGGACACAGGCTCTGCTGGAGGGAGTGGCAGGGAGGATGAGAAGCGGGGGGATGTGAAGGAGCAGCTCAGATATATGGTGCCTTTCTTAATCTCCCTTGCTCCCTCCACAGCTAATGGTGAACTTTCTTGGCCATAACAGGACCTTTTTCACCATCTCTTAGGAATCATTTTTCTTTTTATGATCATCACAGCAAAGCACCGAATATATCCAAACAGATGCTGAGTGAAGTGCCAAGAGGCATCAGATGAGCTACACCCATGGCTGTGTCTCCTTGCAAGGAGTCTGTCCTGAGAAGGGGATCCGGCCTCGCCGCTCTCTGGAGAGGGAAACCAGCAGTGTCTGTGTCACGTGGGGACACAAAGGACCCTTCATCTGAACAGCTTTGGATGTGTATTCAGGATGGGCTGTCATGCCTTATATGGCAAATACTGATTCAATAAACATTGCCCAGAGGTGCCATTACTGAAGATTGGTTTGGGTTTTTTTTTACTTTTTTGCCACTCTTAGGGAAATCACAGAAACACCTGAATGATCAACTCCTGTTGACTCTTCCCAGTCACGTTCTTGTCTGTCATTTGTCTGGAAATACTGACTAGGACCAGTTGCTCCATCCCCTTCCCAGGCACCCAGGTGAGGCTGACTGACTACCTCGATTTCCTTCTTGTCCTCCTTTAGGATCTGACTAAGAGTTGCTTTCTGCCAGTCCTCAGGAACCTCACCCCATCTCTACCATCCTTCCAAGATAATTGAGAGTGGCCTTGCAATGATATTGGCCAGCTCCCTCAGCACTCCTGGGTGCGTTTGTGATGTCCTACAGAGTTGTTTCTATCCAATGTGCCTGAATGTTTCCTAACATGATCCCACACCACAACTGAATGATCAACTCCCGTTGACTCTTCCCAGTCACGTCCTTGTCTGTCATTTGTCTGGAAATACTGACC